>NW_009221338.1:88141-115328 GCF_000690835.1 Fulmarus glacialis | reverse complement strand
TGTATTTCCAGCAGATGTCCGGAAAGTTGTGTGTGCAGTTTTTTTATATATACACTTATATACGTACACACGTTTGTGTGCGTGTGTGTGTAGGTAAGATTGCCCAAGGCTATGAGATAGAGCCAATGTTAGACCTCACTGAAGTACAGACTTCTGTAGTATACCATGCTGGTTTTTGTTGATTGGTTGTTTTTTTCCAGAATAGAGCATCTCTTCTAAGAAATCAAATGATAATGATATAAAAAGCAGCTGTTCAGTTGTTTGGGGTTTTTTTTAATATATCAAGGAACGCAGAGAAACCTCAAGTGAAAATTGAACACACTATTTCAGCTGTTCATTGACATTTACAATTCTCATTTGAAGACAAGTGTACCTGTAATAAAGAAATAGTAACCTACCTGCATTTGGAGCTTTTCCATAGACAAAAATCGCTCTAGGCTCATTGGCTTTTGCCATCTTCTGTTAACACTGCCTCTGCAAGATTGTGATGTTGTAATCACTCACTGACTGCAGGAAAATTCCTTTCTCCTTTTATATGATATGAATATTATGTAAAATAATTACTAAACTGTCAGGGATGCAGAGTGTATATAGATATCTCTGTCCTTTTGTTTCATTCCTCAAGGTAAACAGATGCTCATGGCTTATAAAAAGCCCAAAGTGATGTGACAAGGAGCTTGTATCCCTCACATTGAAATTGGAGCACTGATTAATATTGTTGCCTGTAGCCTTGTGATATGTACAGTCGAAATTAGACCTTTGCAGTCATCGTGTTAGGTTGATGCAAGCACTCTAATGGCATAATTTCTGGTTGCTGCATCGCATTTCTGCAGTCTGTTCTTTGTATTCCACTCACATTAATTGAAGTAATTTTGCCACTGAAGCGTGTTTCAAACCTCTGCATTTAAATTGAAATTTTAATTCCCTTATTGTTTGGAAAAGATGGCTGAAGATGGTTTGTTACAGGTTTCATTATCACTCAGAACTCTCCAGCTGCTGGTTCTAATGTGCAATGACTGAGTAATGCTGAGAAGAATTGTTAATAAAAGAATGGCAGCTTTTCCCAGTAGTATGAACACAATGCAAAGGTATTTTGTGACAGCTTACATTTGTATGAAGTTAAAAATTTTAAGTGACAGCTTTTTTGTTTCTGATTCTGTATCTGTCTAGAGTAGCACAGATGAGCTTCAAATATCATGTATTCGTGTTCTGTGTTCCTCCAGCATCTTGGTAATACATACTCCGGTGAGCAGAGCTGGTAGGATCAGGTTTTGCTGTCCTGTAATTGCACCTTACAGAGGTTGTGTTAAAAGAACCTGGTTCCAACCTCCTTTGAACTGTGAAGCTTTGGAGAAATCAGGAGGGTCTGGAACAGATAGCACTCCTGTTTGAGATCAAATACATTTCAGTTATTTTCAGTTTCTGTATATGCTTTTTTAAAGTATGAGTTTGTACATTTTTCTGTAAAGGATCTGTTTTTTCACACACTAAATTGCTAAAAGTAACATTCACTTTTATGTGGCAATTGAGTGCACATGCATGCATATGTGTGTATTTTCTGTTTAACATAAAACATAAAAAGGAGACTGAGGGGAGACCTTATCGCGCTCTACAACTACCTGAAAGGAGGTTGTAGCGAGGTGGGGGTTGGTCTCTTCTCCCAAGTAACAAGTGACAGGACAAGAGGAAATGGCCTCAAGTTGCGCCAGGGGAGGTGTAGATTGGACATTAGGAAAAACTTCTTCACTGAAAGAGTGGTCAGGCCTTGGAACAGGCTGCCCAGGGCAGTGGTGGAGTCACCATCCCTGGAGGTATTTAAGACGTGCAGATGTGGTGCTTAGGGGCAGGGTTTAGTGGTGGACTTGGCAGTTTAGGTTTATGGTTGGACTCGATGATCCTAAAGGTCTTTTCCAGCATAAATAATTCTATGATTCTATGATCAGGTGCTGAGAGGGGAAGTCTGGCACAGAAGCAGCTTCCTAAGAAAAGGCAGTGGGCAATCTCCAAAAGGAAGAGCCGCAGAGCTGGTGGCAGAGGCGAGCTGGAGTTGGGAGTATAGCTTGTACTTGGCCTGGAAGCAGGAGCTTGGCTTCTGGAAGGCAGGAATCCAAATTCTTCTAGAATCATAGAATCATTAAGGTTGGAAAAGACCTCTGAGATCATCGAGTCCAACCATCAACCCAACACTACCATACCCACTAAACCATGTCCCTAAGCGCCTCATCTACACGTCTTTTAAATAATAGAAGAGGTGCTTTAGATGTGCTACGCAACACTATAGCCAAGCCAGAACTTGAAGCAGAGGGCACACAGCAGGATGGGCAGCAGTGGCCAAGGACAAAAGGTTTCTTGCTTGGAGGAAGCAGTTCCGTGTCTAATCTCCCCCAGCACTGGGCTGTGTATTGAAGGGCAGTACGCTCTGCCTAGCAGTTACTTAATTAACTCAAGTATCATAGAGGTCTGTGGTGTTGATCTAATTGTTCTGGCTCTGCTGTTGACCCATGAGGTACCCACAGGGAGAAATTAGTATTTTCCATTTGTTTAAATAATCTAAGAGATTAAATGCTAAAAACAGTTGAAGGAAGAAATGTTGTTGAATCAAGTAATTAAAGGTCGTATCATAATATGATTAAATGAAAATTGCTTAGGCTACTTTCTTTGCATTTCCTGGCTTTTATGTGTCTAGCTTTGCAATTTTAATGAACTAATACCGGTTTGTCAAAGTATATAGAGTTTTAAAAAAATCTTTTCATTCCAATAGACCGTGAAACACTTTGAACTTGATTTATTAGTGCAGGAGTACAGTTCCTTTGGGGTAGGATTGTGTCAGGTTACAAAACACCATGAAACTGCAGAAATACATCCATAGGATAGGAGTGAGGATAACTGCTATTTCCAGTTGAAATTTTTTTTGTTAGAAGGATGACAAGAAGGAAGAACAAAGGTGGAAAGAAGGAAGTATGCAGCCCTCTGACTAGTCTTCACTTAAGTTTAACTTCACACTTCCTTGTGTTACAGAGCTAGGAACTGATGTGTATGTGTGTTTTACTGATGAGCACATCCTTTTCCTTTAGTCTGCGAGTTTTGTCCCAAGAAATACAAAGCGGAAGTGACAGTAATTTGTTTCTCAAGAAGTAGGCCAGGGAACGCTCCCACACCTACTTTTCTTTCTTTTTCAATATTAAGGTCTTGTAGTTCAGTTTCCTTATGTCAGAGAAAGAATAATATATGTCTCCTGGTCTGCTTTCTGAAGTGAATAATAGCATCAGGCTTTTCTCAGAGCTGACCGCTTTCTTACTGCAAATTTGCATTGTTGCCAGTTTGTTCAGTTTCTAGAGTCGAGCTAGTGGCTGTTATTGTTGTTGCATTCAATTAAATGTACTTGGTGCGGCATCCAGCTGTACAGGAGAGGAGATTGGTTTGCAGGTAAATTAGGTCATTTTCAATTGTGCTGATGCAGCATAGTTAAAGCATACTGAGTTCACCACCGGCATCCTTATGATGTATTAAATGTATTTTTGCTCAGCTCCATAGACTCTAAGATCTATATTGGGTTAATTTTTTGAAGAGCATTACTTTGTTGTGAAATCTAACCTTTATATGAGGAACATACCAGTCTAAACTAGAGATGCTGACCAGCTCCGTTCTCTGCATGCCAAAGCATTTTACAAAAAAGTGTTGGCTTTTTTTTTAACTGCAGGGCTTTAGAACACCCACAGCTACTTAGTTGGTGAGAACATGGTCAGATGTTGAAGACGTTTTAGTAAGTGGAAATGCTGTGCAAAAATGATCATAAAGCTACTGAGGTCGTCAGAAGTGAGAGGTGGCATAGGAAAAGGAAATAGAGGAGAGACTAACCATGGGTAAGATATTTTGGAGAACAGTATATGAGGCCAGGGAACCTAGCTTGCTGTGGGCAGTGGGAGTCAAACGAGGAGCTTAAAATATTGAAATGTTTTCTTAGGAGCAAAGAGAGGACATTGCTCTGTGTGTGTGTACACATTTGCATATTTGGCTTCTTCTTGCGCATCCTGTAACGAATGTGTCCTACTCGGTAAGTGTCCCCTACCTTCCTATGCACTTCATGTTAATCATCTATGAAGGCATTTGGAGTGATTAACATCTTCCCAGAAAACATTGGATGTTTGTAGCCCTGGGCATAGTTGTTGAGGAGAGTTATAATTTTTGTTACTTGAAGGTAGCTGCTACCTGTGGCTTTCCTCAGTATAGTACAAGGAGAGTCTTCCAATTAAAAGTACCGTGTAGTGAGCAATCTTAGACTGAAATAATGAAATAATTCTTAGTCTGGAATAATGAAATAAAAAAAAAATTGCAACATAGTTCTCGGTATGCATTTTATTTACTGTCTGCCTTTCAGGTGGAACAATGAAAATCAATAAAAAGAGTCTTTCATTTTGTTTCTGCGTTTCTTATTACAGAGCTGGGATTTAGGTACTGCTGTGGAACAGTTTTATATTTTGGAATTAATGCCATAAGTGGAAATAAGAGACTTTGTTGGTTTGGGTTTCTATAGAAATGCTTTTATTACAAAATTTAAATTTTAGCCCTGCTTGAAATTCTCTTTCTTCTGAATTACAAAAATAGTAATATTTTCCCAGTACTGCTTGCCTTGAAGTGTTTCCCTAGCTAACATCGTGTCTTGTCATTGTTGACCTTATTGATTACAAAGAAGCCTTTTAGAAAACAGAATTGAGAAGCTGACATCTCAAGGGTTGTATCTCATTTCAGATTACCTGCTGAGGTGTATAAGTGTTTATGCTTAAAGGAACTGTTTTGGTTTAGTTTTTAATGATCGGCAAGCCTCGTGATTTCTGTTTTCTGTATGGTTGAGGTAATGATGAGAAAGAAGGCAGCTTTGTTTTTGTTAAGTTGATGTATGCATAGGATGTGTTCTAGTGATTCACACATAAGCATGGAAATCATGAGCTGTCCTCTGTCTGCTGCTCATTCATTTGAAATACTGTACCTTTACTCAGATGCTAGGATTTATTAGTACTATTTGTCTGCCTTCAAGGAGCATTGTAAAGCTTAAATAATTAAGTTTGGTAGAATGCTTCTAAGTTCCTTATATGAGAAGCTTTTTTTTTCTTTTTTGCTCTCTAAATTCTGTTTTCTGATCTATCTTTTTGTTTGTTTGTTTTTTAAATAAACTTGCTGGGCTAGGTTTAAAGATATTACAATGTGGAGAGTTTCTTTCCCTTTGAAACACCTTATTTTTTCCCTCAGTGTACTTATTGATAACTTTATCTCATTCTTTTTATCCTGTAATTTCCATTATTTGAGGCAGTCTATTGCATTAAACTGTTAGTGCCTAATACTGCTTCATTTGCATTGACACGTGCTTGACCTCAGCCCCTCCACTCTTAGTTAATGCACCAACAAGCATTGATATCTCTCTGGAGTATTATCGTGTGGCTGTTAGCTCTACTAATAACAACCATTCATTTAAGCTGATGAAAGTTTATTAAATAAGAAAACATGCTGTAATGAAGGTGGAGAAGAGGTGTCTAGCATCCTTTTATGGTGAAAGTTAGCTGCAGCTATGTGACAGAAACTGCCCTTAATGAAAGGGAGAGGCATCTCTGATGTTATGATGTATGCTTTTGGGAATGGGCATTTCTGAACATTAAATTTAATCCTTCCTGATTATAGCGTCGATGCAGTGATGAGAAGTTCTTTGCTCAAGGCAATTGCTCCTGCCATTTAATGATGCATCCTTTCTTGGGAGTGTTTTCCTAATAGCTTGAGAGTTTTGTGGTTTAGTTTACATTTGCTTCCCTTTTATCTCATGAACCTGGGAGTATTTCATACCTTCGGGTTAATATTTCCTTTGCTGTTGATGTTGTTTGTGATTTTTATTATTAAGATATGTTATGGACTTCTGTGAGACACTTACACTTTTATCACTATCTTTGAATACAGCGAATGTTTTTCCACTAATCACTGGTCTTTCCATGAATTCTTTTTTGAACTCTGGATTGTACAGACATAATTCTGCCCATAGTAAAATACTGGAACAAACACCAAGAGAAATTGTTGGAGATAGACTGGGTTATGGGACAATATAAAATAATCTAGATAAATCTGATTGCATTTTTAAAATGCAACTTTAAAGCTAGAGAACGGTGGGTGAAAAGGTGTAAAAAATTTAGTTTTTAGTAAAGCATTTAAAACATTTGGGGTGATTTTAGCCCAGAAGTTTCTCACTGAAGTAAACTGATTTGTGTCTCGTAAAGTTGGCATAATGCTACCAAGTAACTTTCAAAATGGTTTGATAGAAGAAACATTGTCATGTAGACCTAGAGGAAGACTTATGGTGAATAGCTCATAAATGAAGATGTATGGACAGTGTGCCTGTTTGAGAAGGGGGCAATGGTTGTCTTACATTATGGTTTAATATTACCTTTTGTGAATTTATGAATTCTGTAATAAAAAAAAGTTAGTAAATTAATAGGTGAAGAGCTAATTGAAAGACATTAAAGATTATTTTAACAACAGAGAGATGGGACATGGAATGTAAAAGACTTGAAATGTCATCTTGAAGACAGCAAGGGAATCGATTTGGGAAACTGCAGGTTTATATTAAAAGGAAAATCCTGATGCTTCACTTCAATGCATTAAGACCCCATTGTTCTAGACATCATTCATGTAGAGAGAAGACTTGGGACAGAGAAAAAACACACTTTTCTTAATGGCAATTAAGACTAAATGAGGATGCATTAAATCAGAGACAGAAAAGTATGGAAATAAAAAGTGGAAGGAAAATCCTTTTTTATTATTTCTGCTGCCTTCACAATACCTACAACTGTATTGCTAGTCCATGACAGTGCTCCAGTGAGATTTAATATAGATGTCTATACAAGGTCAGACCAAAGGTGGTCTTAGGGCAATACTGTGTCTGATGCAGAGGATGCTTAGAAGGGAGAGTGAGGATAGAGCTAGCAATAGCAATCCTTTCCCAAAACACTCTGTGAGCTTCCAGCACTTGGCAATATGCAGCTTTTGATGGAAAAGCTGGTGTCTTTTGTGTTGAAACGCTGGTGTCTTTTGTGTTGAATAGCACTCGATAGCTGTTTCTTCCTTGAATTTGTCCTTGTCACTTTTTGCACCAATTTGAACTTTTGGCTTCAACGCTGTCCTTTGGCAATGAGTTCTGTAGCTGAGCTGTCTGACATGCTTCTTGTAGATGATACTGAATCTTTGATTTGCTAATTTCATCTTACTGCCCAGGAGCTACTGAGGATTCGGGGCACACAACTATCACAGGTACTGGGGCAATACATGTCTCATTTCCATCGAGTTGTCACTCTAATGGAGAAAGTCTTGGGCAATTCTGTGATGCCAATAGATACGCTGACATTCCCATTTCAGGGAAGTCATTTGACCATACGGTTGTTGAAATTGCTTATGCGTTGTGTTAAAGTCCAAGTGAGCAGTTGGATAATCCTCTGTCGTGGTTTTTAGCCACTCTGTTTCTTGAGCACTGCTTTCGGTTTCAGCACTTTATTACTAGAAAGACATTGATGAATTACAGCGAGTGGAGGAGGAAGGAGAATGATTGATGGGTGACAGGACTAAGGCAAGTTCGAAAAAATTACATTTATGTAGCTGGAGTAAAGGACAGCAAGTGAGGAACATAATTTTATAAATATTTTAAAGTTTGTAGAGGAAAACAGTAAGTTAGGTTGGGTCATTGCCGTTGAAACACTAAAGAAAAATAAAGGACACTTGCGCTTTGTGTTAATGTGTTTATAACAGGTTTGTTTTGACGTTTTCATAAAGTAGGAACAGTAGTCTTAGCAAGAGATATAAAAATAACTTTCGTGAAATATAACATAATTAAGGCAGTACTATAGTGGTAGGGAAATGGCTGTGTCATCTAATAGACCTCCTCTGTACTTGTAACTGATAACATTGAAATTTCTTTTTTTTTTTTGGGGGGGGTGGTGGAGAGAGAAAAAAAAAATGGTAAGACTAGATGGGATGATTGATTTAGAAAGCAAAATTGTGGAGTTCGGCTTACTGGAATTTGATTCTCTGGAAAACACTTTTCTGCTCTGTTAAGGCATTAAAAAGGAATTGTGTTACTCCTTAGCCTTCATATATACTTTCTTACTGTTGGGCACTGTGCCATGTGCCAGCTGCTTGTGCCTCCTTTGGTAGAAGTGGTTGCATTTCAGTAATGTTGATGACTCTGCTGGCGGGAATCTTAATATAAGGTGCTATGTTTAAGAGAAAACAAACCCCACAAACAAAAAGTAGCCCTTTTACCCTGTTCCTGTATGTACATTTTCCCTGTCCTTCCCCCATCAAATAAGCTTACACCTGACTACTTATCTCAGGATGAGCTGTTCTCTTGCAACCTGAGCACTTCTCTGTGTGTGTGTGTGTGTGTGTGTGTGTGTGTGTAGCTCAGCGTATTCCAAACGAATCTTTCAAACTTCTCCCCCATCTACATCAGTCTCCCCCTTTCTGCATCATTTGGCCAGCAAATCCTTTTATCTTAAGAGGGGGAGTGACCTCAGCTATTTCCAAAATATTGCGAAGGAGTCATCTTCTTTAGTCCTCAGTCTTCTATAGCTCTTTGTTTGCTTTCAGCTTGTTAATTCTTACGAGACTGTTTAAAGGTGAACAAAATTGGTAGCAATTTCTTCCATCATCTTAATATCCAGTGTGTTAATCAACACTCAGTACTGTTCATCATCAGTGTTTTACAGCTACTCATTAATCCTCACATCCTGTGTACCTTTTCTCCTTCTCCTGTTTTTAAGGGGAAGGAGGCAGTGGCAGTCAGGAGTAGCTATCTTTGATCTGTGTGCTTTTCATATTTTTCATGCTTTTTAGCTAAAGGCTCCCTGCTTTAGGACCATCTGGGTGTTCTTTAAGTTCTGGGTCATCTTAGCTAGCTCATGTTCACTTTTTGTCTTCATACTAATTCACACTATGCTGTTCGCTGGCCTGTACACTGGCAGTTTGGTAGCAGACAATTCCCAATCTTTGGATTTCTTAAGGGCAGCTTGGGTGCAAGTTTTCCATGTGTCCCATTATTTGGATGTCCCATCCTCAAAGGCAGTAACTTTTCAGCTTCATCTTGATTCACCTTGCAACCAAAATAGTGAACAAATTTATAGATGAAATACTGGCTTACTTGATAAGACTTACGTCAGGCTTCTAATTAAAAAATATAAATGCAGTTTAAAAGCAGGCTTAATCAGTTACTCATTACGTGTTTCCAGCAGTGGAGGCTCAAAGTATTCAACAGTCTTCTGCTTTCTGGATGTTAGCCCCTTCCACAAGGATGATCAAAGGACCGGAACATCTGTCCTATGAGGAAAAGCTGAGAGAGCTGGGACTGTTCAGCCTGGAGAAGAGAAGGCTCAAGAGGGATTTTAACAGTGTGTATAAATACCTGAAGGGAGGGTGCAAAGAAGACAGAGCCAGGCTCTATGCAGTGGTGCCCAGTGCCAGGACCAGAGGCAGTGGGCACAAACTGACACACAGGAGGTTCCCTCTGAACATCAGGAACCACTTTTGTACTGTGAGGATGACGGAGCACTGGCACAGGTTGCCCAGGGAGGTTGTGGAGTCTCCATCCTTGGAGATACTCAAAAGCCACCTGGACATGGTGCTGGGCAACTGGCTCTGGGCGGCCCTGCTTGAGCAGGGAGGTTGGACCAGATGACCTCCAGAGGTCCCTGCCAACCTCAACCATTCTGTGGTACTGTGATTTTCTCCACCATCCATGGAAAATGTGGGAATTTTGCAGGAAAAACAGCCTTGACTTTGGGAACTCCTGCTTAATCTATTGCTTGTTAACACAAACTTCTGATCAGCGATTTGGTTTTTGAGGTAGGGAAAAAAGAGAACACAATCAAAAAACACTTAAGTAAATATGTTTTCTCACTCTTTTCCACGTGCAGTTTAAGTCCAACACCTTTACGTGCCTCCCTTTTCTCAATTTATTTTTTCCATGGCGTATGCTCAATCTGTTGCAGTTCCTCTGATGAGACGATGGGTGGCACAGAAAGTCGGTGTCATCTATAAGGGTTTTTTCTGCTACTCTGCTTCTTACTGGTTTCCTTTGCAGCACTTTGGTTCTTCAGGTTTTCCTCTGCTACACTTTTCCTTAGAGTGCCTCCTTCGACGTGGGTCACCCCCAAAGTGCAGTCCCTTTGAGGGGTGTCCCTGCTCCAGCATGGGTCACCCCCATGCCACAGTCCCTCAGAGTGGTCCCCCTCCAAAAGCGTGTCTCTAGCTGCTTGCAGTTGCTGGTTTCTTTAAATATGTTGGAACAGGGGTGCCAAGTGCCACCCCAAACCAAAACGACCCATTGGAAAATTCCTTGTCAGGTGTAATTCAGCATCCTTTAGATACATTTGCAGTGTTAGAAGGTTGGAGGATCAGTTCCGTAATGCATCACGTGCTCTTAAATTTATCACGTGTTAAATTCTTTGAGTAGAGACCATGATTTGTAGGTATTCTGCCTTTTTGCCCAGTGCAAAATCCCAACAGCTGGAGCGTGAGTACCCTTCTGTTTCTTAAGCAAACTTTTCACGTTAGATCCTTATCTTGCGCAGGTCAGGTGTAAATTGAATTCAGTGAACTGCTTGTTTAGATCTGGCTACACATTTTTTAGTCATTTTCCTTTCCTGTACCTTTTGAAAGCGAGTTCCTTGTAAAAGTGGTAGATCAATTCTCCTCCTTTTAAATGTCAGCATTGTCTTTATTCATCCAGCAAGGCAGCTGAAACATTCTAGGTTGCTGCTATTTATTTGCCGTTTTATTCAGAGTATTCAGCTTTTTTCCTTTTGTCATACTGCGTTTGTGTATGACTTGACTTTTTTCCCTTCAAATTGTGACATACCACATTGTTTTCTTTTAACCTTTCTCAATTGTTTGTTAATGTCTTCATATCTGTTGTCTGAACTCAGAATAGGCTGGTATCCCAGATGGAAAGCATTTAGTTTTCTAGTTTGAACAACCATTATCCTGTTTTTTTGCCCCGAAGAAGCACCTAGTTGAGGGCTTTCATTTTATCTCTGCTCATAGACTTCCAGGATTGTGGAGGTCTAGGAATAAAAAAAAAATTTCTCTCTTCTCACATCTATTTTTTTTGAAAACTAAAATACTGTTGGAAAACCTTTTAAGGGAATATGTAGATTTAACTGCAAGCAGATTGGAAGACTTAGGCCAAAGTCAGGAAAGAAAGAAGAATTTTAACAAATATCTTGCTAGTACTTAGGTTCTAGTTTGTTGTAAAACGCTAAATTAAAACCTTCCAAATTGGATGTTATAATACGCAAATGTTTAGCTACATTTTCTTTTTAAGGCAATTAAGCCCTACTATAAACTGACTGTGACCTTTAAACAAGCTGCGTAATGGTTCTGGTGCCATGGTTATTTTCTGTAAACTTGCGATTTTTAGCTTATACAAAGCAGAGCTCTTTTTTCAGGCTTATTTCATTGATCCTTATTTTCTAAAGGGTCACTGCTTACTATTGTAGGTGATAACAAGTACAATAATAAGTAGATATAGGTAAGTAGATTTAAACATCAGAAATAACTCTCAGATTATCTAAACCAAATTCTACGTAATGCAGGCCAATATTTTTATTATTATTTGAATAAATATATTTATTTTGTATTTATTGAAGTATGGCTTTCAATGAGAGAGACAGACTTCTTTCAGAGCTTTAAAAAAAAAAAAAGGGGAAAAAAAAAAAAAGGTGGGGGTGGGGATTACCTACCATTTCTTTTGGTACTATTTGCTCATGGTAAATCAGCTTTTTAAAGAATAACAGGAAGATGCTTGTCTGTTGATTCACCTTCCAGTTGTTTTCTCTTGCTGTAGCTCCTCTCTGCACCCCAACCCTTGCCAAAAGAAAAATGTTGGGGAGCTCTCTTACCTATAATTATCTTTGTGTCCAGGTACTCAAACACAATGCCATTATCTACCCCCAACCTCCCACCCTCAGGGGGAAAAAAAAACCAACCAACTTATTTCCATTTAGCTAAGCCAGGAGGGTGTAAGAAAGAGGCTTGCAGGACCCTCAGGTGTTTTTTCTGGACCCTTGAACCACTTGTAGTTCTCTCCTGTACATCTAATTTTCAGGTTCTCTGAAAAAGGCTGCTATTCCATTATCAGTCTTAACCAGAGTCTTGTAGTGATAATTCTTCCGCTCTATATACAATTCTACATCTATTAGTCCTTTTGTTAGTATGAATAGCACACAGCAGGTAATAGGAATTTTAAAAACCAGGTAACTACTTGGGAAATCTAGTCTAAGCTGAGAGGAGAAAAAGAAAGGGAGAAGATCTATTTAAATGTGATACCGTTGCATGTTCCGTAGCATCTTTAATCTTCATTATCCAACACGCTTACCACAGCGAGGATAAGGAGCAAAAAGCAGGGGTGGTGTATTAATTGCACCCTCAGTTCAGTGTACGTGCAGGGTGGCAATGACAGGGAAGACAAGGTTCGGTTCCCTCACAGACTTTTTGGATAACACAATATTGTGCCAAATCACAGTGTCCTATTATTTGGATGTCCCACTCCTGTATTTGCAGGATCATAGCCAGCAGATCAGTGCAGGAGACTATGCACTTGTGAGGCTGCGTCTGAAGTACCATGTCCAGTTTTGGGGGCCCCTCTACAAGAAAGGTACATGCCTTTTCTTGTATGGGAAAGGAAACATACGGGAGTGAGTCCGGTGTATGGGAGAGCCCCCAGGGTGGTGGGGGTTAGAAGCACACAACGTATAAGAAGATGCTGCAGTAATTGGGCTTTTAGCTTGCAGAAAAGAGTGGGGTTTTGCTGTCTGTGACCATCTGAAAGAGTTAGAGGAAAAATGGAGCCAGGCTCCTCTCAGAAGCACACAGTAAATGAATGAGAGGCAACGGTCACCAGTTTCTGTGGGAGAAACTGACTGGACGTAAGGAGAAAATTCTTCCCCATGGGAGGGGTTAAACACCAGGAGCAAGAGACCAGCGAGAGTGCAAATCTCCATGCTTGCAGATTTTCAAACCTTGACTGGAGGCCCTGAGCAGCCTGATCTAATGTTGAAGTTAGCCCTGCTTTGAGCAGGGGGTTGGACTGGAAATCTCCGGAGGTCCCTTCCAAGCTGGATCAGTATATTATTCTAGCAACGCTATGAATTCTCATTCCTGACTTCCAGAATTATTTGACTTCCTCTGACAGAAAATGTTGAAGTCTGTACTTGCTGCCATTACACATCAGTGTTTACTCAGTGACCACAGTGTACTTCTGAGCTACTGCAGTTATTTCATCCTAGTATATGGGGATTGTGCAGCTGTGCATTTGAGATCACTCTTTGGTAGGTGTGGATAGCCTTTGGCCTCACCACTATGCTTAATGGCAGGTGCCATATAGGATGGCTCAAATACCTTGTAATTTTGATGTACAATAAGCTCTGTAAAGCAGAGGTGAATGTTGTGGAAGATAGCAACCAGAAAAGCTGGGTTGTTCTAGCAATGGGCGAGAGGCTTGTTTGTACTACTTCTCTAAATGTAGAGTTGTTTAATTTCCCAGCACTGCTTCTTTTGAAGTGAGTGTTCAAAACACTGCTGGTGAACTGAAAAAATCAAAACCTTACTATAATGTACTGAAAATATTAAAACCGATATGGAAATGTTGTAGCTTGTACGGTTTTTCTATTCTTAATTGTTCAAAGTAATAAAATTAAAATCCTAACAAGTGATAGAAATAATTAGAAGTGAAGGGCTTCTGTCTGTCTGAGGACTCCAGATAAATTTGTAATAAATGAGTGGAAAAATAATAGTTACAATTTAAATATAAAATCCCTGGTTTTTTTGAAGTTTAGTATTCAAGAGGGAGGGAGACAGTTGCCTTTTAAAATGTGAAAAGCTTTTTATGTTTAAGAATGGTGCTAGCAATATAAATACATTCAACCACCAACACTTAGGTTTCTTTCTAGAACGCACCTTTTTCTTGATTTGTTCTTTATACCGTAAGCAGAGGAGCAGCATCTGCAATAAAAAATAGAAATCCAAAAATAAGGGGTTTTCTCCTAAATTAATGTTCTCTAGCTGGAGGAATCACTACTAAATTGAGGAACAGCAATACTTTCTTGCAGAGCGGTATTTGGGTTGTACCCTGACCCGTTACTGCTTTGTGCAGCCTGTCTCCCACTCATCTAGCTCCTTTTGCGTATCAGGGTTTGAAATGAGAAAAGGTTAAGAACAACTAGTGGAAATGATATGCCCAAGTTGAGTGATGAGTTGATGACACAACGGTAAATAAATCTCTATGATCTTCAAAGTTGAAAGTATTTTTATCATACATTTGGGTCTCTTGCATAATACTAGTGTGTGGTGTGTTACTAGCTGAGTGGGGGCATAAAATTCTGGTCTTGATCTAAACTTTGCCAATGATAGACATAGTCCCCCGCTATGAGTTCAATTTAAAAAGTCTTACTTCTTTCTAGTCTTGCTCTCGGTGCTCACCCTATTTTTCTTGGCCACACATGGCATTGGCTGTGCTCTTGGCTGACCCACCATGGTGATTTTCCAAGTCCCTTTGTAACTTCACTGTTTCTCAAGATAGTTGACCATCTTGTTAGCATGGCCTGGATGGATACTTGGACTTTAAAGGCAATTGTAAACTACTACTGCTTGTGTTTCCAAGTAGTCAGCAGAGCTGTTGTTGTTATTACTGCTCTTCCTATTCACTTTCTGCTTCCCTTTCTTTGCCATCCATCTCTAACTCTTAATCTCCCTGCTTCTGGAGAGCAAAGCCTTTGTGATGACAGTGTCGATATATGCTGAAAAAGAGTTTTAAGAACTGATCTTTCCCAGGATAGTAAGGTGAAACACAAGCTTGTCAAGGTTTTTCTTGTAACAGTTCCATTGTTAGATCTAGCTGTAGTGTATTTTTAGTTTTGTGCATTCTTTGTAGACGTCTTTGCATCATTTTAGTTGCTTGTGCTACTGCTCTGTGGTAGGTTATCTGGCACACAAATTAGACATCTTTTAATCTCATATATTGTATTCTGAAATATAATCTGGGGTGCTGCTTTATAGCTTGCTTGTTGCCAGGACTTAAATCACCTTTCCATAAGTAAAAAAAAAAAAGAAGGGAAAAATGTTTGGTTTCTTTTTTTTTTAACATAATGTTTATGCTTGTTGCCAACTAAACCAATGGGAGACTTTACCTTGACTTCCATGAACTTGGATTGAGCCTGTAGTTACTTTCCAGACCCAAACTGTTCTGAACATTAAAGCTTTTCTCTTGTGCTCTGTCTTGATAATTGGCAGTAATGGGAAATGAAATATTGGAAAAGAAAACAGTGGTTAGGTGAGGCTTTACTGGAGCGGGGCTGCCTTATGTTAAAAGGCTCCAAGTGTGCATAACGTTGAAACTTGCCTGTGTTATTTACTTGTAGAGTTCAATCACTGGGAAAGTGACATTTGTCAAGGACATAACTTCCAGCTTGTCTGACTGCAAATACGAAGTGTCAAAAAGGACATCCAAAAAAACCACCTGACAAACCCCACCAAAAAAAAAAAAGTAGTTTTTTCCAGAAGAAGAAAGTTCAGTGCATAACAATATGGGGGTTTGGGGTTTGGGTTTGTTTTTTTTTTTCTTTTTTAAATACAGTAAATGATTGTTTCTCGATTTTTTTTTTTTTCTTTTTTAAATACAATAAATGATTGTTTCTCAAAAGACGTGTTTGAGAGCTGTATGTTGGTCTTAATAATTAGTTTTGAGAATAACTAGCTTTTTAGGAACTGGGAAGATAAAAATAGAGCCGAATGATCTGAGTGGAAAGCTTTAATTTTTTGTTGCTTGTGTTTTCGATAATACTTTTCCTGAATGTCTTGGAACCTTTTTAATGTCATTTTCCTGCTTGCTTTCAGTTCTTCCCTCACTGCATTTTCATCTCTCAGCTTCTCAGTTTGACAAATGTTGTTCCTGATCTTGTTCTTGCTTTGGTGAAATTGCTGACAGCTTTCAGGGCAGTGATGAATGCCTGCAACTCCCCTGAAGTGACTGGGGGGGTTAAAGTGCCTTTGGAGTTGGGAAATTTGGGGTTCATCTCTACCTGCCAAAGGAAGAAGATAAAAATTAGCACTTACACTTCTGCCAGAGGTTTCCAAGCTGTGTCTGCATGCCTGCTGAGCCTTCTCTATTTGTATGTACTCTGGCATGTCAGCTTTTTGGGGACAAGCAGATTTGGTTTTTTGCTTCATCTGTGGTGTGGTTTTGTGATGTGTTATGGCCAAACTTCCATAACTGTTCACAAATAGATACTGGGAAGAAAGAGGATGGATAGTGCTTTGTGTTAAGTGATAGGAACCCCGTAAATGCTGTTGAAGTTGCAGCGCTGGTGGGCTTAGGAGGTTCAATCCTCTGTGATTAATACTGTGACACAAATTCTTTCTCAAGACTGAGCTGTATCCTAAAGACTGGCAGCAAGGGCACGCTCGCATCATCCATGCAGAGAAAAGAATTTCGTTGTTAGGGACTTCTTGGCAAAATTTTTCAGGACGAAGGAAAAAGTGCAGCTTCCTCTTAGAAACTGCTCTGAATTTAAAAAGCCTGACTGCCCCAAAGCTGTTTCAGGGTCATTCTTGACCTGGAGGCAAGCAAAGTAATACATTGTTGATAGACGTTCTTTCAGTATAGTTAATATTTACTGGTATTAGGGGACCAGACCTTGGCTTGGCTGTCTACTTACTGTATCTCCTTGCTTTTCATTTTTAATGTTTAGCTGGCAGGTTTGCTATAAACTTAAATCCCGAAGTGCAAGCAAATGTCTTATTTCACTATTAGTATCTTCAGTTATTAGGGAATGATTTTTCTTTTTTTAAATTTTAAATCTCTGTATGCAAAACATGCTATTTCTAGTTTCTTACAACATCAGCACTGAGGTTTTGGAAACTGCAGAGGGATGCTGGTTTTTTGGGGTTTTTTGGGGGGTTTTTTTTGTTGTTTGTTTTTTTGGTTTGATTTGGTTTTTTGTGGGGTTTTTTTTTTTTTAGTAACTGTGGAAGTGCTCTGTTAAATAGTTAGAAAAACAAGTAAACTGGGAGAGATGCAGTGTTGCTTTTATGCACTGATTTGTCATTCCTGGTGGCTTTTGTCCATGTTTGGTTTTATGATATAAATGGAAATTCGGTTCCTCAGTCTAGTGCCCACTGGATGTCAGCTGGTTACTATTGAAGTGCATCAGCAGAGAAATGTTTCCTATGGCCTGTTTACGTTTCAGCATGTCTAGATCCCTGTCTGTTACTCTGTTGCTTGTATAAAGTTATTTTCCTTAATTTGAGCCTTAATTGAGCATTAAAAAACCCCCACACTCTTTAGAGATCAAAAGTACCTTTGAACTGGCAATAGCTTTCATTAATCTGATGGCTATGTTTATTTAAATTGTGTATTTACGTAACGTAGCAGCTATGTAGGCTAGAAGATGAGGCCTCCTAAGCTTTTTCAGCTATGTCATGACATCACTTTAGGCAAATAAGACTTAAGCCCTTTCTCCCTATTTATAGAATTTGGAATAATGTTTTGTTGGTGTTTCTTTAATGAAAAGAATAAAGACAATCAAACATCATTGTCAGTATCTTTTTCTAACGTTTTCTACTTGATAATCCTCTTATTTTGTGATAAACTGTGTTTTGATTTTTATTTAAGGAACTGTGTTTTAACTAACTTGTTTGATACATATGCTCAAAATATTTGAAGACTGCTCATTAAATCTGAGTTGTTCGGATCTTGGACCCTTTTTATATATTGAATTTTCTTTTAGGAATAGAAATAAAGAAATACTACTTAAACGTTTTCTGCTTTGAAAGTGTTTATGGATAGAATCATCATGGTGTTCAGACACTTCCCTAATCAAAGAGAAGAGTCCCAAGAGATGAATGAATTGACCTTTAAAAGTTGTCACGTGTTCTCCTTCCAGGTGTCAGCGGTGGACTCCTTGGAGGGTCCCCTTCTTCAGGTGGAGGGATTGAGTGATCTGAGACTGGAGCTCCACAGTAAGAAGATGAACATGCACTTAGTCCTGATAGATGAATTACACCGTCATCTTTACATCAAATCAACTAACCGAGTAGGACAACGCAACAAGGAGAAAGGGAGAATAAGGTGGGTTTGGTGTGATGCTAACTGAGGGCAACAGGTCTGGGAGGGAAGAGGACAACATTCTCCCTTTCATAAGTAGAAACTTTCTTGGGAGAGTGCCATCGATTTACACCTCAACCTTTCATTTTTGGCAAGCAAATTTCTCATGCTTACGGCTGTGGAGAGCAGAAAAACTTCAAATATGTTGATGCACCTTCGAGCCTGTGAACAGTCTGTTCTCGTTCTTTCACTTTTGCTTCGTGATTCTGTTGTTTTTTTGCTGCTTCCCACAGAATTGTGATGAGGTCAATTCCTTTTAGCATTCTTTTCCTTCTCTGATGCATATACCTTTCCTACAAATGTCATGATCCTGCAGCTCAGGTCAGGCAAAGGGAAGAACACAAGGAAAAATTGCTCATCTTTTCTTAGCAGACATCCAAGGTTTAAAAGACTTCTAGCTAGCCATAAGGTTACTAGCTGGAGGCTGCAATATGGAGGTGCCTGAGCAGTGTCTTCGCTGTGTTGTGTTTCTAAGGTGTTTGAAAGATGTTGAAACTTCTTAGCTGGTTGGTGCCTCTGATCAGTGGAAATCCAGCTTAAGTATAGGTGCCTGGCTATTTTTTCCTAATTTTGCGAATTCTAAGTTTGAGGGCAATAGAGTTTTTGGGAGGGAAGGAAGAAAGATAACGGCTGGAAAAGAGAGACACAATATTGGAGGATAACTTTTGTAGAGTAGGAGAGGTAATAAACAAGGGCGAGGAGCAAAAGGGGGGCCAGCATATGATAAAGATGCAGAGAAAAGGTAAATCAGCATTTTATTATGAGAAGGAATAAAAAATGCTTACAGAAATAAGAGGAGAGTAAGTTACGTTAAATGAATTTATGAAATAAAGGATTGATTGAAGTTGAAATTTCTAGGAAGGAGGGTTGCTAGCAAGTCATCAGTCTCTTCCTTACTCATCTTGTTAATCAAAAACAGACACAAAGCTTTGGTGTACCCAGATTATGGGACTACTAATTAACTGCATTTTTTTATGACTGCTACAGGGACCCTTATCTTTTTCTTGTTTTCTATCTTTTTTGACGTTCCCTGTTGCACATCATCGATATTTGATAACATGAACTCTTGCATCAAGGACAGTATTGTTGCTTTGTTTTAGTGTGCTGCCCTAGACTGACTGCTGACCAGGGTGCAACAATGTTTATAATTCTTTCTTGTATTGGTTTTAAGTGTGTTCTATTTAACATTGCTAAGCTGGAATGCATAGCTAACCCCTGTATAAGTATGGTGTTGTAGGTGTATGGGGAGTATGAGTGCTTCTTATGCAGGATAGTAAGCTTAGCCCTTGTCTTTGCAGATTTCTATAAGCATTTTGACCTCTAAGGGAACATACTGAACTCCATTGTAGGAGCCTTCTCCACTTCTTTCTCTTAAAAATGATTTCCTGCTTGCGTTCCCCTGCCGCATCCAGCTTCATGCCTTTCATTATGCAGCTGGGGCAGCATGACACATTTTTGGCAAATAATACTATGTGAATTTATTATGAAAATGACCAAGTAGAAAGTCTTTTCTTTTGGACTAAGGAGGTTCGTTTGGAGAGGCATGCATGTAGGTGTGCACAGGCATTTGAAGGGGAGGAAAAAGGGTGGAGGTTTCTAGTGGGAACTAGAAAAGCTTGAAGGATTTAGTGGTTGACAGAAGCCATGGAAATGGGAGCATCTCTTCTCCTCAATACGTAGTTTTCCAGAAAGATCTTAACAATTCCATGTTAATTTATTATCACGCTAGCAGTAGTTAATTGTGCTGGAGGTGAATGTGTCTGTTGGGAACTAATCACGTGCTATGGCAAGCTCCAATGTGCCTCTGTCCTGATCGTGTTGCTGTGACCAGTCAGACAAGTCTAGAGTGCTATTAAATTCAGAGAGGCCTTGGGATACCAAATTTTGTCTTTGATATGACAGTGTTCCCTCATCATTGCTTTTTTGGCTTTTTCCCTTTTCACTCAAATGTGTATGTATACACACTCACTCACATTCATCTGTGGACTTGTGCTTTAAGTTAGGTTTGGTAAACCTCTTGTATCAAAACTGTGTGTTATGTCTATCTGTTGCTTGGGCTTACAAATTTAAGAAATAAATGGATTATTTGTTGTGAACTAAGATGGTAAATAACAGTAAACTGTTTGCTTTAATTCTTTCCCCTCACACAGTTCACTTGTGAAAGATGCCTCTCCTGTACCTCTTATGGATGTTACTAACTTGTCTACACCTCGAAAGTTCCTTGAAACTTCCCAGTTCAGTACTCCTGGAAGCTCCAGCAGTGAGTATTTAAGTCACATGCATTCCTCACAGAATTAATTTGTAGATCTTCAGCTGATTTTACAGGAGTAGGAGTAGGCATATCATACCTCTTCATGGATGGCTGCTGGTGGGAGGTCCTGAGAGAAAAAGTTAGGAATTGATTTGTGCAATGTCATGAAATGAGTGAGTGGTATGTCCAGGGGCAGAACTTGGCCATATTTGCATTTTTCTTTTGGCAAATCACCCTTCCCCCCTTTCCCCCCACCATCAGCTTCAATTAAATACACTTAGTTGTCTGTGCCTGTTCTGATCTTACCATGTTCTTGATACCTTGGGCAGAAGAGATATCTACAGTCAGTTCAGTTTGCATAGAGGTTTCCTCTGCATTATTTAATGTAGGCAGGCAGGTATGTGTAGATGTTGCGGAAGTTTTTTTGCTGTGTTGGAGCCAAAAGGTCAAAGCTTTTCCTTGTGGGAACTTTGTAACTTTGACTAAAGGTCTCTCTATACAGAGGAATAATCTGGTGGTGATCTTTGTATACCTATTGCTCCAACAAACGCTGAGCGAAACACTCAGTTTCATTGGTGCTTTTGTATGAGGCTTTGAAAGTGCTGCGCAGATGGGGAATTAATCCTTGTATTTTTTCAGAGGATTAATAAGTGGGCTTGTCCTTGTTTAACAAATGAATAAAATGAATAATACAGAAGTGACCTACATCTCCCCCCTTCCTTTCAAAACTTGACTGTTTCAGTATTCCGCAAATGCAGAGAATCTTTCCTTCTCTTCTCATCCTTATTAATTCTTTTGTCCCTATTTTTGTCTGCTTGTTTCTGTTTTTTCGTGTCATGCTTCCTAGACTCTTTCGTTTATCATTCTTATCTTTTGCTCTTGTAGAGGTTTTTGTTATTTAGCCCTGCTCCTGTAGGGTTGGCTAGTCTCTCAGAGCCTGAGGCTGTATTTCTACATAGTGGAGATTTATGAGGAGTCACTTGTGACACGCCAATGCAAACTTTCAGAGCTGGAAACTGCAGCTTGGTCGTGGAAACCTGGAAGAGAAGAACCGTGTGAAAATTCTGGGGAAAAAATTTAAAAGTTCCTGTTCTGTCCCTGTGATCATTGAGAAGTTCAGTTCAGTTTCTTGCTAAAGATGACATGATTTTGGGGAGCTGAGGAAATAAACCTCCCACTGAATCCCAGTCTCACTACTGTAAATGTTAACTTACTTCCTTTTCGATGAGTTAGTTGTATAGCGTCTGCCACTATTTTCCACCTAAAATATTAGTTGTTTGTATAGTAAGGAAAAAAAAGAAGTCTGAGGTTATGCAGCTGATAGGGATCTCCCATCACGCCTTACGATAGGGGAATAGACAGCAGGAGATGTACCTACTGAAGAATGGAAATCCTATCTTTCTTTTAGTACGTTTAGGGTCTTCCTTAGTGGTTTTTTTATTGCTAGTGTAATATTAACCTTAAATATGCTCTGAAAAGTATTTTGTTGGCGCTTGTCACCTTTGAAGACTTACAGAGCCCAGCCAATCGTTGATGCATCTGCTGAGATTGTTAAGAGATTTGTTATTATCCAAAGCTGGCCAAGAAGTTTTTTTCCTAGCTGTAGCCAGTGTAAACCTGTTTGTAAAGATAAATGCATTTTTAGTGTTCATGCTGGACTACTGCAATTTTATCTGTAAAGCAAAGTCCCAAAGGCATCCTGCTTTTTCAGAGCCCATGACTCCATGAGCAGTGACCCCAGTGTGCCCGTTTATGTACGGCCCTTTTCCTTGAGCAGAGTCCCGTTCAAGTTTACTGTGCTGATTTTCAGGGTATAGTTCTTGTACTGAACTGACTGTGATCATCCATGACAGCCTTGCCCACCATGATTATGACTTTGTATGATAACAAGGTTATAGGAACAAACAGTGTCATCCAGTACGTGGACTCACAGTTGTTGGTTATGGAGGTCTTCTGAGGAGCAGAACCAAAAATAACCAACTTCAGCTTCGAAGTAACAAAACTGCTTATCTTGCTGCAGTTGCAACCAAATCTAAATTCCAGATTTTGATAAAACTTCTCCAGAATGAATTGAAAGTAAGCCCGGGTTATCCATCTGACAGTGATGTTTATAAACTTTCCTAAGATACTTTCTACAAAGCATGAGTGATGTGCATTAAGATAGAAAGGTAAACCAGCGTGT
Source organism: Fulmarus glacialis (assembly GCF_000690835.1). Lineage (NCBI taxonomy): Eukaryota > Metazoa > Chordata > Aves > Procellariiformes > Procellariidae > Fulmarus > Fulmarus glacialis. The sequence goes on along the minus strand of NW_009221338.1, from coordinate 92,708 downwards.
GAAGGATGCCTCTTCTATAAAGAAGGAGCAAAGTGCAAGATACTGATTTTGATTCCATTTTTTTGGCAGAGATGAGGCCAAGACTCTTTTTCACCTTCTGTTGCTTGGAATAGGACATTGGACCCTTATTTAATGTATTAGCTCCAGTTAGAATATTGAGGTTTGGGATTTGCTTACCTGGGCCATTCAGACATATCTTTTTATACAAGTAGTGAGACTGTGTTTTCAAATAAAAAAGATTATTAAGTTATTCCTTTTTTTTGGTGGTTCCCCCCACAGTATACCAGGCAACATTTGCATATGTAAGAAGAGAAAAAGGTGTGTTATAATCACTTGCGACAGCAGAACAAGAGGTGGTACTAGCATTCCTACAGCATAGCTAGATAAGTGTTTTCTGACTCATTTGAGACTTCTAAAAATCAGTAAGTTCTAATTTTATTTGCTCAATGCGATGTTCATGGTGTTAAAAATCACTTATCCTAACATGCCCTGATAAACAGTTATTTCATGCCGTATTTGAATGAAGGTTCTAGGGTACAAGCAACAGGTAAGAACCACAGCAGCGATCTTTAAGAACCAAGTTGTTTGTGAACATGAAACGGCATCGCTCCTTTCACTCCAAATGCCTGAAAACAAAGGCTCTGATGGCTTCATCCTCAACTCTAGTAAAATTGGTATAGGTCAGTTGAGAATCTGTCTTAAAAATTCTCGTTTCTGCAGATCTGTTCTTGCTCTTCATGCCCAACACACCAGAAAATGTCTTAACCTGGCTCCTCGTTACACTCTGTATCATTCAGTGAAGTGCTGGGCAAGTGTCCTGCAGACTGGGAAAGATGTAGATTATAGCAGAAAACATTTGATTAGCATAAAGTATGCATATGGTTTTGCTTCAAGTGCACAATGTACTTATGTATATTTTTTCCACATAATTTTATTTAAAAGTAGCCTTTTCCAGGACTGCGGAACTACCAGACAATTTAAAACTTATGTGTATGCATAACGAAAGCTGTTTCTACCTTTAGTCATTTAAGTTTTTTGGCTTTTTATTGATGAAACAAAGTGGCCGTGCATATTAATGCATGTCATTATAAACCACTGACTCATTCAACCCATCTCAGAAAAGATGCCAAAATTTTGAGTCCTTTCAGCATTCACTTCCCAAAGGAGATGTTACCTTGTGCTGTAGAATCTTTATAAGGAAATTAAAGCTGTTCCTGCTGCACTTAAAATAAACAAAACCTTCAGTAATGTTCACCTGAGGATTGTAGATATGGCAGTTCACCAGTAACGTTTTCCCTTCATGTCAGTTCAGAGAAATAAATCCACTTTTAAATTCTATTTCTCTGCTTGAACCTTCTGTACTCTGAAGAGTATTTATGAAGGTTCCTGCATTGCCAGGCTCTTCCTGGAACTATAAAACGTGCTCACCCAGTACATAGCAAACCCAAGAGCGCCCTTTCCTGAAAAATTCCTGGTAATATTTTTTAGAAATCTGACAAAGATGAGCTGAGGTGATGACAATTAATATTGTTATTGATGGCATATGTAAATTTTATGCTGAACAGATAATATACTTCAGTGATGCATACTTCTCAGCTCTAAGAGAAAAATGTAGCTTCTAGATCCAAGCAGTATGGTGGCTTCTAAGGTCAGGTCTAGTTACTGCTCCTGGCTCTGTTTCTTCAAGAATGCAAGTACTTCCGTGGAGGTGAAAACATGTGGAGACCTGTGAACTTGGCCCTGCAAAATACCTGCAGGAGCCAGAGCTTTAGGGTCCAACTTTAAAGGTGTCTCTAAAAATGCCATTGTGGCATTCTCTGTTTGTTGTCACAGTTGCTGCCACTTCAAACATGCTCAACAAATACATAAAAGATTCTTTTTTTTTTCCTGTTAATCTCACCTGAGGATCTGACACCAGCTGGGTGATTTTTCTCTATCATTTGTAATAAAAATTAAATGATCCCCTCACTGAACCAGAGTTTTCCTGTTTTAGCTGTTTTGCATTTGCACAAATCCAACTGAGGACTTGATCGGAAGGTGATGGGAATCCAGCGGCGAGTCTGATTCTCTCCCGCTGTCATTGCAGTGCTGCAAAAAAAGCAGAGTTTGTTCTTATCTCAGGGTAAATTTCTGCACCTAGAATGTTTAAGAGGAAGTCTGTTCCTGCAGTTTAAGAAGGGTTTGTAGCTACACAATAAACATGAAAGCCTATGAAGTAACTTTTTGTGTGTCTGTTTTTGCAGGACCACGATTTCTCTCACTGGTCCTCACTGATGGTTCGTGTTCCGACTTGATGCTAAGCACTGATGCGTGTAATCTGTGTGTGTGTTTGGGGAAGGGAAAGTCGAGAAATTTTAGATCCTTGTGATGAAAGCCGAAAGGGTAATGCTTAGTCAGTCTTCCTGTGTAATTACATTGGTTGTTCTTATACGTGGTCCCAACTGAAGATATTTGACTACCATGCACTTATTTTTTATTTGGAGACTTGGTTTTCATGCTTGTGTGTATTAGGAGGATTTTGAACGTGGCTTACAGAGTTGCTTTGTACAGTTTTCTCAGAATGAAATGTTGTTATAATGGATTTGAAAGAGTAGCCTTGTCAAATTAAAATGCCTCTGTTTTTGAAAGACTAACATCCTTAAAGCTGCAGATGGAACTGAGTGAACAACAATTTTAGAAAGAGGATATTTGCTTTGAGGCTTTGAGGTTATTGATCTCCGAGATCCATTTTCTTCTGGGCTTGGTAGTAAGGCAGAGAAGAAAAAGACCAAAATTTTTAAAGGACCCATTTCTAAAGTAACTGTCCGTTTGTTGCTCATTGTCACCATGCATGGGTCAGAACAAGGATTCAGCACCAGAAATCAGCAGGTGACGTTTCTTCAAATCTTAAATTATGCCTTTAGGGCACTAGGAACTTGCATCCTTTTCTCTAGAAGGATTGAAGGCAGAAAGGGTATAATCAGAAAGGATGTAAATCATGGAAAATAGTACATTAAATTTTACTAGTTGCCCATAAAAGCACACAGCTAATGAAATCTTCTGTAATGAGTAGCAGCAAATTTTGGCTGTTCATTGGGACAAAAAACAAGACCCAAGAGTCTTTTCTTTAGCTGCTTTGCTTAAATGAGTTATCAGCATTGACTTTTCTGGGGATCAGACTGGAGCTATCAAAATGCCTCTTGCAGCAGGTTTCTTTCTTGTGAAATGGCAGAACTGTACAAATGAGGGTATCATCAATTGGAACAGGTGTTTTTATAGGGCATCATCAAACCAGGGAGCCGTCAAGGAAGTTTCCACCTTTGTAACTACGGAGGTGATGAATCAATGATGCACACGATTCAGCTTTCTAGTGATTTAAACTGAGGGTAGATTTTTGACTGCTTAAACACGGAGCTGTGCGTTTTCAGATGCACCACTTCAGTGATGAAACATTTTTGAAAATGGCTGCATATTTCATTAGAGAATGTGGCAAAATCATCACTCCTTTACGCTGTTGTCTTGAGAGGCTTTTGAGAAACCATACTTAAATGTTCCGCTTCATAAGCGGTTTTCAGAGATCATTAGGACAAGAAAATCATCAGGAGTAGTCAGCATGGCTTCACGAAGGGGAATTTGTGCTTGACCAACTTGATGAACTTCCACGATGAAATGACTGGCCTGGTAGACGAGGGGAGAGCAGTGAATATTGTCTACCTGCTCTTCAGTAAGGCCTTTGACGCTGTCTTCCATAAGATCCCAATAGAGAAAATGTTGATGTACAGGCTGGAAGAGCAGACAGAGAGGTGGATCAAAAACTGACTGAATGGCTGGGCGCAGAGGGCAGTGATCAGCAGCACAAAGTCTAGTTGGAAGCCGGTAACTAGCAGTGTACCCCAGGGTACACCTGGGAGTCCTGCTGTGTTCAGTCCCGTTCAACATCTTAATTACTGATCTGGATCTTGAGGTAGAGTGTACTCTCAGCAGGTTTGCAGACAACACCAAACTAGGAGCAGTGGCTGATATGCCAGAGGGTCGTGCTGCCATCCAGAGGGACCTGGACAGGCTGGAGAAGTGGACTGACAGGGACGTCATGAAGTTCAACCAGAGGAATTGCAAAGTCCTGCCCCTGGAGAGCAACAACCCCAGGCATGGGGTCCCTAACTGGGACATGCTGGGGATCACCAAGTTGGAAAGCAGCTTGGCAGAAAAGGACCTGGGGGTCCTGGTGGACATCAAGTTGAACATAAACAGCCAGCACGGTGCCCTTGCCACAAAGAAGGCTGAAGTTATCTTGGGTTGCATTAGACAGTGTTGCCAGCAGGTCAGGGGAGGTGATCCTTCCCCTCTACTCAGCACTGGTGAGGCTACACCTGGAGTCCTGGGTCCAGTGCTGGGCTCCTGCGTACAAGAGAGATATGGACATGCTGGAGAGAGTCCAGCAAAGGGCCATGAAGATGATGAAGAGTCTGGAGCACCTGTCCTATGAGGAAAGGCTTAGAGAGCTGGGACTGCTTAGCCTGGAGAAGAGAAGGCTCAAGGGGGCCTTAACAATGTATATAAATGCCTGAAGGGAGGGTGCGAAGAAGAC
>NW_009221338.1:33852-87902 GCF_000690835.1 Fulmarus glacialis | reverse complement strand
TGGACCAGATGACGAGGTCCCTTCCAACTTCAACCATTTTGTGTGATTCTGTGATTTGGTGTTGTCTTTGAATGGAATTAAACTGTGAAAACCACTTGAAATCATTAAGTGGTGGTGAAATTTAGGTTTCCAAAGAGGTCAGTTTAGCTAAAAACATTTCAAGCTATATGTCAAACTCATCTGGAAAAGCCTCAGTAAGACTTGACGCAATCTAGTATTTCTATTGGTTTGAATGGGGCTATGTACACGAGTTGATAGCTGAGATGGGACAACAAAGCAGTATGTTGAAGCTGTTTTTTTAGCATAAAACTGCAAACTGAAGTTTAAAGGCTTCATTATGGTGGAGAAGAGCAACTGTAACTTAAATTTGAAAATACTCATTTGCTGACATCACATTTCACTTACTATACTCTCAAGGAGGGTGGAGAAATTTACTTCTTGGTATTACTGAAGAAATCATGGAATCATAGAATCATTAAGGTTGGAAAAGACCTCTAAGATCATCAAGTCCAACCGTTAACCCAACACCACCATGCCCACTAAACTATGTCCCTAAGCGCCTCATCTACACGTCTTTTAAATACTTCCAGGGATGATGACTCCACCACTTCCCTGGGCAGCCTGTTCCAAGGCCTGACCACTCTTTCAGTAAAGAAGTTTTTCCTAATGTCCAGTCTAAACCTCCCCTGGCACAACTTGAGGCCATTTCCTCTCGTCCTATCGCTATTACGTGGGAGAAGAGACCAACCCCCACCTCGCTACAACCTCCTTTCAGGTAGTTGTAGAGCGTGATGAGGTCTCCCCTCAGCCTCCTCTTCTTTGGTGTTTTCTACCTGTATTATTTTTGAATATAGTGAAGTTGTTTTTAAATAAAATAGGACTGGGTTTTTTTTGTTTGTTTGATGAATCACAAAGGAGAAGAGGTTAATCAAATCAAATCTGAATAGCACAATTTAGAATAATTTGTAAAATAATTGTTGCAGACATCCATAGGATCATTTAATTTTTCATGGATTCTCTACATAAAGCAAGTGCTTATGGTGTGAACGATGATCTTACCCCTTTAAAGGGACACATGTTTTACAGAAGCATTTCAGGTAGAAACTGGTGAATGTAGAAAGCTAGGAATAGGTTCTGACAATCTTGTGCTTTTGTCTTGATACAAATGAATAACGAAGTCATTCGTATTCTTGGTTTAAGAGTAAATACAGATGAAGGTTTCAGTTCTGAAAGCTGATCTGTAGGGACATCTTCCTTCACCCGTGGAGCTCCTCTGACCACAGAGAATAGCATGTGGGATTGCAATTTTAAAGGTGAACTTCTTTACAAACGCCTGTCTACTTTGATGCCTTTTTTTGAAGAGGTAGGGGACAGGGGGGGCTGATTCCTGGGCCAAAGCCTTGTGGTCAAATAACCCCTTGATGACATTAAATGGCAGAAGAGGATGTTTGAAGTGAGGAAGACACAGGAAAAGAAGAACATCTTCAGTTGCCTAGGGTTGGAATCCTGTCAGATCTTAGAGATAAATGGGCCCCCAAAGCTACCCAGGATACCTATTTAATAGGCAGAATGTGCAGGAAACACAGTCCCTACAGTTTTATCAAAAGACCAGATCTAACAAAACTTATATACCAGTGTGTTGCTACTAGATATTGAACTATTCACTTTGCTGTTGTTTGTAAGAGATGTAAATCAATGTTCTGACTATTTGAGGGTGTTCAAAACTGGCTTGCTCTTTTGAAAATGGAAGTGTGTTCATCTTCATGTGCTGGCAGAGTTTTCAGTAAGATTGCTGCCTTTAGTCCCCTTAAATGCTATCGTCACATTTGGATACAGCAGTATTTCCTCCCTCTTGGGTTTTCATTGTGTGATATTAAGAATAATTCACAGCCTGCTTACAAAGGGACTGCAGCGTAGTGACGGGGACCTATCATCTAAAAGGTTGTTTAGGCTATGAAATCTTTGCATTAAACTCAGAGCAACAAGGTACTTGGGGTTTTTTTTTTAAACAGTAAGTTAAAACCTTTCTTCCTCTAGCATTTCCAGGGTTGTCTTTTCCACAGCTTTTGTTCCAAAGAGCTCATTTTCTCTGCTAGTGCCTGGCATGCTGTGATTTTTTGAGAATAACAAGTAGCATTAACAAAGTGGGTAGACCATGTACGCAGTGCACGAAGTGCTTTGCAGCCTTGTGGGTTGAAAGGTGTGCAATAGATGAGAGCTTTGAGCAGAAATATGTGTGCATCCGATTGTTAACTTCTAATTGGTATTATTGCTTATGTGTGTTTCAAGTATCTCCTGTATTATTCTTGCTTTTTTTTTTCTTTTTTTTACATCAATGCATCTAGGTGTTTCTAGGTGTTTTGTCTAAACTAACACCATAACTTGCCCAAATTACAAGTTTAAATAGGCTTTAGTTTGAAAAAAAGTATGTGAGAGAGAGAGAGTAAAAAAGCACTATTTGATCCTCCTGATGTTGATTGCATAAAACCTGATGTCAGCCTCCATTGTGATGGTGTGATGACCTCACAGGATCCATTCTCACCTCACTCTTACCTAGCAGTGTTGCTGGTGCTCTAGGTTGAAATGCAAGAGCACGTGAATGGTGAGTTTGGTTTGAACTAGAGGGGTTTTTTTTTAGCAATCCTGTGTTTGGGATTACACAGACAGAAAGAAGCAATCTCTGTTGTGGAGGTTGGTGTAAGCTGACACTGAAATAAGTGTTATCTGTTTATCGTGATGCTATTTATAAAGTGGCACCTTATGGGCTCTTTGGGACATTGTTTTCTTGATCTTACGCGGTGCTGATGCTCTTCTGTTCAGAGTGTCACAGCTTTAGACAGCTACAGGGCTGCATACTACTTGTGACATGCCATTTTTCATTTCTGCCATGTCACTTAAATCCTTCTGGTGGATCTTTTGACATTTATTCAGGTTCTTGGATAAGTTTTGATTTAAGTAAAAAAAAAAAAAAAATAAAATCTGTTGAGCAGTGGAAACCACAGGAGTCATCTGTCATCCAACAGCCCTTATCAGAGTTCAGTACCAGAAAAACGAAACAGCCGTTAGGTTTTAATTTCTACGCAAGGATATGGTATAGTGGATGGCACAGCTTCAGCCGTGTACTTCAGTTTGTCCATGTACTGCCACTCTGGCTGTGAACAAGCCACATGACTGTAGACCTTCCAAGATGCTTTAGTTGAGTTTGCCTTGAAGACACTTACTTCACATAAGTGTTTGATTATATTTATTAAATGTTTCACCCAGTCTTTAGCAGGGACATCCTTTTGTTGTTGCTTGGTGTTATCTGTAAATTAAGAAATGTTGATTAATGAACATACTTAAAACAAGCATAGTACTTCTTGCCTTTCTCTTCCTTGTCGCTTAGCAACAGAATTTCTCCCTGTGCAATCCCTGTTACTTCAGGAGGACTGTATCCTCTCTAATTCTTCTAGCTTTTCCTTTCTAGAAGCCTTGCTAAAAGATTTGAGTAACTTCATCACCTCTTGACAGATGTAATAAAGCAGAATAGGATAACATCAAACAAACATTCACTTTGGCAGTGTAAAGTTTGCCGAATTCATCAGAAGTCTGTTAAGCTTGATAGTGTTTATAATGAGAATTCCTCTCTTGTGAAGAATATAGCAAAGAAAAACAACTGGGTTAGAAATTTAGGGCTTTTAGCTCCTTGAAACACATTTGGGGGATTTGTAGTGATACAATACCTCATTTATGGATATCTTAATTGCACCAGACCTACTCTGTTTCCTAACTAATATGTAACTTATACCATGATCTCTGTTTCTAAATCAATCAATCAAATGCGCAGGCTGTTGTGTTTATGTATAGGGAACACCCCAAGCAAACAGAAATATCCACTGTTTCCCCCAAAAATCTTGAGTGTTGCTGGTTTCCTTGTTTATTCCTTGGTTGCTCAAAGTGGTGGGAGTTCTGTGAAGGCAAAGGAGTTAAAATGCTTCTTCTGCATGGTACTAAGTGTTGGTTTTAATAGTACCAACTATTGGTACTATTATGTAGTACCAATGGATTATGCCTTTTTAAATCTATTCCAGTGCGAGAAACAAGCCTTCTGGAAATTAAAGAAGATATGGAACTGGATCCAGAGGAGAACAGCACTGTCTTCATGGGCATACTCATCAAAGGGCTGGCCAAGCTGAAAAAAATCCCTGAAACAGTGAAAGCCATCCAGGATCGCTTGGAACAAGAACTCAAGCAGATTGTTAAGCGGTCCACAACCCAGGTGGCAGACAATGGTTACCAGAGAGGGGAGAATCTGTCCCAGGAAAATCAGCCTAGGTAAGGATATTTCAACCACTGAACCTTGATTGCTGCAAAAAAAAAAGTCTGGAGAAGGGTGTCATATCTGTTAATTTCAATTTGAAGGAATGACGATAGTGTTTTTGCAGTAGCAGAGATCTGAAATGGTAAGATTTTCAGAAATGCCTGTGTCTCACTGAAAGACTGATGTGCCTTGAGCACCTGAAAGGCTTGGGAATTTAAGAAGTGTATTCAGAAAGGGGAGGCATTGTTGCTTCTCAGCTAAAGATGTGGGAAAGGGAGATGCTTCCTTCTGCGCTTGGCCCTAGAAGAGAATCTTTTGGCTAAACAGATGTTTGAAATGTAGATTTGAGGGTGGAAGCACAGTAGAAGCCAGCATTATTTAACTAGCAAGAGGTGCATAATGTTAAGCACTTGATTTTTTTTTTTTTTTTTTTTAACCTAACCTTTCGTTTTAAGCAGCTTTACAACAGATTGAATTGTAATGCTGTCTCAGATTGCTGGAATGTATGGTGTAAAGAATACTTGGTGCCAAAACAAATACTATCTTCTTGTGTTGCACTGAATCATGGCTTTACACTGGTGCTGATGCCAAAGAGATTTTTAAGTTCCTACGTAATATGGCTTGAAAAGAGAAGATTCAGCTCAGTTATTTATTTAACGTGTAGCAGAGTCCAATTAAGCTGATGCAGGTGCAAAGCTTTGAAATCATATATGGAACTAATTATATCAGTAAATATATGGCCAAGTTTCTACTTGGTTTGCAGCCCCATTTACATCAATGGCAAGGTGTGGAAGCCAACTGAGAACTATATTTCTGCCTTTCTTCAGGATTCACTAGAACTGTTCTTTGGAAAATAGGACTCCATAAGGGCTAGCTATCACTTCTAGCTGAAGTATTAATTTGTGATACTGCACATTGTAAGAACACTGTCCAAAGGGAATTAATGGTGGAAAAGAAAAATGAAAACAAAAATGTGTGTCTTCATTGTATGTAATATTTGTAGTGGAAAATCACACCTAAGAAAAACTTTAGCTTGATAAAGACTTCTTTTTTAATTCCTATCATTATCATTGCTGTGGAAACAATTGTATTTTGAAGAAGTCATAGAGTTATGGTACTGATAACTTGGTGAAATTATAACAAGCTTTTTGGGTAGGTCAGAAGGCAGAATTTTAGTTTCTGATGCCAAGATGGAGCATAGCATATGCTTGATACTTGTTTTATGAATCAGTCTTGAAGTTGTATGGCTACTGGTTGTTCTTTGAAATTGATAAATTGGATCAGATCATATTCTAATGACATTAACCTGCCCAGAGGATTGGGTAAGGTACAAAAAAGTTTAATGGGTTTTGGCATGTGTTTAATAGGAGTTTGTGAGCCTTTAAGATGCTTATAATCTAGAGCTATGGAAAGTGTCTAGAATTCATGTTGAATAAGGAGATCACTAGACTGATTCCAAACCTAAATCGCATGTGAAGTTTACAGCAAGCAGGTGACTTCATTTATATTGAAAAGAATAAATTATAGTATGGAAAGGCATACCGCCCCTTAAATTAGCTACAGTTTTAAATCAAAACTAAGCGACTTTCCTGCTGTCAAGAAAAAAAAATCATAACAACAAGGTCCTCCTATTTCAGGAGAGCTCTGTAAGACCCCAAATTTGAGTATGATGCAGTGCCCGAAACTGCTTAACTATTCATTAGGCTGTCAGCCACGATGCTTACTTGACCTCAGGATTCAGTGAGTAAAACGTTTTTCAGTTCACCTTAAAACTAGTCACACTTCGATGCCTCCTAGTCTCTATCGCTGAGCTCACATATTCAGCTACTGTACTTTAAATGGAATCTATAAAAATTTTCACTTCTGGCAAAGAAAATGACTACTAAGATGACAGAGAGGCCTGCAGGGTCTGAGGACATAGATTGAACCTTCTGCTGGACAAGTTCCCTGCGGCTCGTTCGGTATGTGCAGAATAAGTTATATGCATTTTTTCATTGCTGTGTGGTGGCTCTCAAAGGTTGGCTCTTATTTTTTCCATATGAAAAGGATGGCTTTTCTCTCCACTTGAGGATGAGGCTGATAATCTGCTTGTGGAGGTTCTGGTGTAATTCCTTTTGGGACCCCATATAACAATTATGTAGAGCCCTCTCATTGTACAGGAGAGAAATAATTTCTAGAACCTGGCCAGGAAAGTGGCAGATCTGATAACGGTCTTTTGAGTCTGAACAGATCAGGCACTAATCTTGCAGTCATCTTTTTTTTTTTCCTTCTTTTTTTTTTTTTTCCAGTTTGACTACCTTTTGCCTCCTTACCTAGTAAGCTTTTCCATATCAATTTGTGTATAAAAACACTATTAATTGCTCCCAAATTTTTAAGATCAAGAATTTTTTTTGTTTTGTTTTGTTCTGATGGTAAAGCAACTAACTCCCAGAGAGTAATGATGTCTTTTATGCCCCTCGGGTGCTCTCTTCATAGAGCCAACAGGCAGTGGGCTCTTGGGTCAGCTCTTCAGAGCTTCATGAAGTCTGTTTTCTTACTTGGAAGTCCTGTAGTCCCTCTAAGCCTGCCAGGAGCAAGTCTTGTCCATGCTATACGAGGTGTTTTGTTAATTAGCACGTACACGAGAGTGAGCAGTGATTATAATGTTGATAATGTGTGGCCCATTCTGTCATGGGTGTATTGTCCTTTGATTTGAGCACTCAGTCTAGCTGAATAGAGAGTTGGTGTGAAATTGGAGGGGCTCATTTACTGAAGATGACACTAGCCTGGCTAAGTACCTCCATATAACGGCAGAAGGATGTTTTTCGCCAGTGGGGTCACAAAGAAAAGACTTGCATGGCTCTGTAATACAACTGTTTTTTAGGTTTCCTAAAACATGCAACATGGATGCAGTCATGTAGGATAACGGACTTAGAATAGGCCTAACTAGATGGAACATCTTTGGCTGTCAGATACTTCGCTATGAATATAACCCCTCTTTACTAATGTGTGCTTACCCTCATGAAATGTGAATGATATGGAGATAGTAAAACCTGGTAAAGGGCAGCAATAGGTTCGTAGTAGTTCCCTGTTACTGGTGGAAGATAATTTTGAAAACTATGCTTGAATCTCACCTAGTTGCAGCTGACCTTGGCTTTAATTTAAGTGGCCTTTTTTAAAGTCTAGGTAAATTTTTAGATATCATAGAATCATAGAATCATTAAGGTTGGAAAAGACCTCTAAGATCATCAAGTCCAACCGTTAACCCAACACCACCATGCCCACTAAACCATGTCCCTAAGCGCCTCATCTACACGTCTTTTAAATACTTCCAGGGATGGTATCTGTGTTTGGAACAAGTTTATGAAAAAGGGCTTGAATGTAGGAATTGCCATTGACTTATTCTTAATGAGGGGCTCATTAGAGCATGCTTAGTACCTGCACGTTTAGAAATATATATCTTGGGTTGTGGAGGACAAGGTATTGTGGAAGAGGCCATGTTACGTTGTTTTGGAGTACTGCTATATCTTAATGAATCTGTGGGTCTCTTCTGAATTATGGAAGGTTGTTGAATTTAGAAGAATAATAATCTGGACATATGCCTACTTGAGGGCCAGATTTGTGGGAGGAGATTTTGGTAGGGATACATTGCCATAGCTTTACTTTTAGTTGAAAATCCAGTCCAGGAAGAGGAGGTGTATTGACAATTTTGCTACTAAATCCTGTCGATTGGATTCAATGCACTTGTTCATTCTACACTTCTAGCTTTTCACCTCGTCTCAGGGCTTTAAAATAAATACAGAAATTATATACACACCAACACTCTGACCAGGCAAAGGACATTATTGCTGCTAAAATGTACGAATTGTCATTAGCGACCTCATTCAGGTGTCAGCAGTCACTCTGCATCAATTCATTCTCTGTTATTACCCGGACAATAGGAGTTGCTTGCGGGTGTGTGTCACTGTCTCTCAATATATTTACCATATTTCTCGGTGAAGGGGTTATGAGATTGCTTTGACAAATTGCCTAAGCCAGTCTCCTGTCATTCTCTGTATGTGTTCTGCTTAGGTCACTTGGTGCTGCAACCCCATATGCATAAAATCTAGGCCATATTATTTTATGCTGTTTTGTCTTGTTGGCTGACACGGAATGTGTTTGTGTCTCTTTTGGGTCACCTTGTTTCAAAAATGACCTGACAGATTTAGAAGACTTTTAGAGAAAAGAAAATGAAGTTAAGAGATGCTGGCTAATTTGAAACTAGGGAGATGTGGAAATATGACATTAGTTGAGAATGGAAAATGTAATGGGGTGGTAGCTAGCGCCACCAAAGAACGTGGATCAGGGAGACTTCATGTCTATCAGTCTGCAACACGAGAATAGGAAAACATTGGAATTTAAAACCAAGTAATTCTGTTCAATATAATATTATTTTAATAGTGGCTCCATAAACAAGTTGGTAATGTGAGGTCAGGCTCACCTAGGGACAATAAAAATGAATTTGTCAAACTATCCGGTGAGTTTCGTTCTGCAAAATCGTACTTTCCTGGGGCAACAAGGAGGTATACAGATAACTAAATTTTCATTTGTAATGAAATTTGTAATGGATTTGTAATGGGATGTTAGTGGAAGATGGGCTTGCACTGATAAATTTTCTCGGTGGTATATAATTAATTTGCTCCCATACTGTTATCTTTTTTGGCATTTCAACCAAGGCTGTATGTAAGTTCCTCCAACATGAAATTCCTTGTCTTCTACATTTCTACAATTCTTTTACATCTGGTTTTCCTGCTGTTTTTGTCTGGCTTCTGGCTGACCAGCCACTTGCCCCAGCTGCCTCTCGGTCACTTGTTATGAGAAGTTCTATATTTCTCTTAGGGACTGTTAAAGCAATAGTTGCCTCTCCCATGTCTTCAGGTGAGTTGGAGAAGATACTTGCTTAACAGCGATGGAGGGTGTTTTTCAGGCAGCCTTATCTGCATATTGTCCTGTCTCCTTCACTGGTAACATTGGTGATGGGCTAACAGTAGTTAGGGAAGGAGGAAGATGTATAGGTCTTTCCACAGTAGCAACTTCTCAGTTTCACTTGGACAGGGTAGTTATTAAGCTTTATACAAAGCCTAAAGGGAGGAGAATGGCTTTTCTTCCACACTGGGCTTTCCCATATTGAAAATGTAATACTGTTAATATTGATAATAGCTGTCTTTTCTGGTGCTGTCTTTACCATCACATCCTGTATACTTCTATTTATCCCCTGCCAGCGTCTGTCATACTTAAATTTGTGAAGACCTGTAAAAAAGCAGTGTTTTTTCTCTTAGTACCAACAACACTTTTCTTTAGGCATTTGTTGCTATTCTTAAATATGAAGAAAATCGATATACGCACCAGTTTCTTTTGTTTTGCTTCTCCTAAACACATCTCTATTTTTAATATGACATACATCTGGCCACTTGAGCTGTTCTGCTATGTCTCACTGTACCCTCCCAGACGTATCTAGTGGCTCTTTCTATTGAATCAAGGTGCTCTTCTGCTTAACCATTTGAGCTGTGTAGTTGACATCATTGGTAGGTGTATGGCCCATATGAGATCCCCAAGAGATTGCTGTATAATGCTGTGCATATATATCTATATATGTAAAATTGTAGTATATGAATGAGACACAGTAAGCTCATGATTTTTTTTTTTTTTTTAAACAATGGCCACCTTTTATACTTTGCAGACTAGAAATTCAGTCTAGGATTACTGTAGGCTAAGGTAGGTGTTTTAGCCACAACGTCATGCCGGGCCACTCTTACTGTCTAGTGGTAACAGCAGCAAATGTGCAACAGCTTCTTAATTACTCCAGTTAACTATCCAGCTGCTGGCTTAAACAGCTGATGAAAGTGGATGCATGCAGATAGTCAGCACTCTGAAATGAAGTGGTGGAGGCATGAACGCATGCCTTATTAGTGATTGTTAACTAACACAGAAGACTGAAGTGTGTTGGTTAAGGAACGGGTGCAGCTCTGATTCTGCTGCAGATCTGTCCTGCTCTGGCGATAGCAGCTTCTGATGGGTAGACACAGAAAGCATGTGCTAACTCCTAAGCTGCTGCAGTTAAATGTGATGGAGACTGTCTGTCAGAGCTAGAAAGTGCCTAACATATGGATTTGGGAAGTGTTATCTTCACATTTTGTTGGGGCTACATGTGTACTTGAATTGCTCATTAAGCTGCAGTGAACATGATCAGAACTTTTCTTTTCCCAAATAGTAAAAAATGTGATGAGTCACATTTTTGTCTTACCACAAAATATTTAGGACTTTGCATAGCTACGTTAATTACAATAATTGGGTGGTAAGGAAGCGGTAAAGTGTAGTACATTTAGATGAGGTTATAGCTGTAGCACCTTCCATATAGTTGTAGAATCTTGATAACTGACACAGTTGATGAGGCTTGATGTTTTAGGTTTCTGATCTTTTGTGTTGTTCAAAATCATCCTTACTACTCATTTCATAATTCAAAATAAGTATCTTGTATTCTATTTGTATGGGTAAGTCAATTTTTATTGAATTTACACTCTTACTTCTGGAGAAAAAGCAGGTAGTCTCCCTCCCTGTCTGCAGCTCTGGGAGCTTAAAATGTTCTCTAATATCATGGTACTGAAGTATAGTTACTGTGTAATTACTAATGCATTTGTCTTTCCTATATCCGCAAGTAGAACACATTAAAGATGGGCAACTCTCGAATAGAGGAGGGAATGAAAAGGAAGATCCTCAGAAGTATTTAGGTACCAAACCTGAGCTGCTGACAACTGAAGTTAGTCGCCTGAAGCCCAGAGAGGGTTTGAAGCTAGGTGACCTCCCTGCTTGCACACAGCATCTGTCACAAAATAGGGTATGAAGTCACGGACTTCTGCCTTCTGGCCCGCTGCTCTGATGTGCTGCATGATGGTGTACCTATGGTGTCTTCTGGAGACTGAGTGGAGGTTGTCTTGATGGTTTACAGGTTACTGCTGGAGCTGCTAGAGCTTCTCTTTGACAAATTCAACGCTGTGGCTGCTGCGCACTCTGTCGTCCTTGGACATCTTCAGCAAACAGTGGTCTCTCCTTGCAGCCAGTATGATGGTGATATCAAACTCTATGACATGGTTGATGTGTGGGTGAAGATCCAAGATGTCTTACAGGTAAGAGTCCTTCAGGTGGGCACATTTTCAGCTTGGAACAGCTTTTATAACCAGAATACCAGAGAATACCTGTCATACTCAGGAGACAGCTGTGCTGGAATTTGTCTTGATTTATGGTAAGTGGCCGCATTTATAACAGATTTTTAAACTCTAGAGCGCTTAAATATCAGCAAAAAAATTTCAGTGGGTTCATCCTTATGGTGTATGGAAAGGTTGATTCCTTTTGCCTACCAAGTGATTTATCAGAAGCTTTCAAACAGTGACATTTTTGTTCTGTGTTACCATGTCATGCCTGTCTTATAAAGTGTCACAGCTCTAATCGCTTGTCTTCTCTTGTCATTATGACTTGGTTATAGTCAGCTGAGACACTTGCTGCCAGCATGTTTTCAAGGAATTCTTATTTGATGCTTATTCTTAACTGCGGCGTACTAAAGCTGTACCTTGCTTAGGCTTTATTCTGGTACCATGCTTATCACCTTAGTATCTCAGACTCTCACAAGCAGCAGTGATATCATCTGTCACACGTCTGTTCTGTCATTCTTGCTGTGAGGCTAACACAGGCACATTAGATTTATTTATTTATTTATTTATTTATTTTGGAATTGCCTTTATATGTAGTACACAGATGTAGACCTCACCCAGTATTTGATAGACGAGTTCAAAGAAATGAGCCTGGCATTATTTACAAGAGGTGGCAAGATTTATGATGGTCATTCCACCTCTGGTCTGTTCATGAAAAATGCTCTCTGCCTCCTACTCTAACACAGTTTTTCATTGTAGGGCACAGGTCTATTTAGCTGTTGCTCTAAAGGCTTGTTTGGCTGTGCAGTGGTGCATACAGTTTTTTTGCTTACACAAATACAGCTAAACTGTGTTCATGGTTGTGAATTTAGGTACTTCTTGGGTATGGTAAATGTAAGGTATGGGCCTTTGATCACATCCACTGTCTCCTTATCCACTTATTTGTCTTTCTAGAGGAGTTAATATTTTTATTAAAGAAATCATGATCAGTTTTCTCCATGATACAAATTTTCACCTCGATTCAATATTGTTCTTGCAAAAATGTGATTGGGAATGTCCAGCCACAGGTTAATGATGGGTTTTCTAAACAAAAGAATGTCATAGAATTGAAGCTGTCTGGCCCCGTTAAAGGGAAGAATTAAACTTAAGGACATGAGGAACGGGCTTGGCATGGGGTACCTCCAGCCATCTTATTGTCATCCATGAGGTCTAGAAAAACTTAGAGCTTTGAGTTCTGCAGACTTTGCTCCAGGAGCACAAAGCCTTGGGATTAAGAATCCTCCAAGATTTTATCTTCAGTGAAGCAGAATGACAAGGCTGGTAATTCCCCCTTATCAGTGAGAGTTTGTGGTGGTTTCATTCCTTGTGAGTGGTGAAATTGGGAGTGAGTTATACTCGCTATTCCAAAACAACATTGATAAAACTTCTATACAGAAGCATGCGTAGGTGTGCACATATAGAGAGTGAATGTGCTTTTCGTGTTGGGGAGAAAATACTTGACCAAGCTTTCTATAAATTGCATGCCAAGAAAAATGTAACAACGCACTTGTAAAGGTTTCGTTGCTATTGGCCTGACAGCACGGGTGTCCGAGGGAGTCAGAAAAGCTTCCAAAAGAGCTTTTACAATGCATAAAAGCAGCACTTTAAGATCCATAATCTCTTGCTGATTTAGGGTAAGAGATGAGCATTGACTGACATGGAAAGGAGGAAATCTTCCATTTCTTTGTTGAAAACCTTGTGGGTTTTTTTGCACTTTGGTTTCATTGGAGTGGATTAAAATTTTTTTACCTTACAGTGTAAGAAGACCTTTGATCCCAAGACTTAAATTATTTCTATCCTGTTTTTCTGAATAAAGATAATTTTTTGAGAGGAGATTGTATGTTTGCGGCAGGGGGAGCAGAAAACTCAGTTTGAAAAGTGTTTAATTAAATGTGCCTGCTGTTGGGGGAGGATGAAAATTTGAAGGGAGTGGGTTCGTGGCAGGGTGCATCAGGGAAACGATGCAATACCTGCAGATCATAATAATGAAACTTATTCATCATGCTAGAACAATATCACATGACTCTGCACTTCACATGGATAATCTTTTGCATGTGTTCGTTGTGCATCTCTGCATGTGAAGTATGTTACAGCAAGGTTATCTCTTTATAGTTCTGTACGGAAGTAATAATGTGCGCTCATGGCGGGCTGGAAATTGTCCTTTGTGGGAAATGTGAGAGTGTTGTTTTCAGCAGCTTGTTTTTGTAGCTGGATTTCTGAATGCTTCCTAATAACTGCACCAAGCACTGTGGTGGTGTAGTAGATAGGTGGCACAGTGTTGTGCAATGTTTAGATACTGAACATGCAGATATTATACATTTTTGACCTTCTCTGAGAAAGGAAGAATAATACTGAACTCGTCAGGCGGAAGACAGAATGACCTTTTAAAGTTGGGTACCAGAGTGCTAGAAAACAAAGAAGCAAACGAATCAGTTTGTCAAAATATTAGAGCAGCCTTGTTCAGGAAAACACAGTTTGAGGTTATTTACTTGTACCGGAGCCTGTAGCTGTATTGCCGTACCAAGAGGAGAGATTTGAAACTTGTTTAAATTTTAACTTGGCATTTTGTGCATGGAGCTAATTTAGCTCTTCAGTGTAGGAGTGGGTGGAATATCCTTCTGAAGAGCGTAATTACTGTAGGACCAAGTACTCGGCTGGAGAGAACTGTGAGCTGTGTTACAACGGCAGTTAGCGATGTACTGACATGAATAGTTGCTTCAGGACAATGCAATGAAGGAATTTGAGTTTTTCTGGCACAATTCAATGTATACGCTGCATATCCCATCCCAAATTATGAAGGCTATGCTGTGTGAAAGGCACAGTGGTGTACACGCTTGGGAAAAAAGCAGGAGGTTTTGGGTGCAGCATAGTCTTTCTGTGTTGTTTAACTTTTTCAGTCTAGGCCAAATCTCCTTAGCCCAGATAAGGGCTTTTCTGTCCTGTTGTATTAGTGTTGGGGGACCGGCAGCTGGTGGACGTGCTATAGCAGTCACTCATACTTGGTGTGATGGATCTTCCTTGCTGTTACCTATAGCACTTCATTCACCTTTTTTTAGCACTGTCTTTCGATACCATGATGAGAGAGAGGCATCTGTCCCTGCTGAATAATACCAGTGTTCACTCAGCTTCTTCAGACATGTCACCTTTCTAGTGATAGGATGATCACCCTGTCAGCTATTTTGTCTCAGTGCAGTAGCCGGCTGCTGGAGAAAATGCCAAAGACATCTCCATGTGTACTCAGAATCCTGTTATCAGCTTAGCCTGGTGCTATTTGCCTCCAAGGAAAGGATCTTTTCTCCTTTTGTAGTAGTAGTATTTGGAGTTGATGGATCTCAATTTTTTGACAGTGGTCTGTATCTATTTTCTTGCTTCTACAAAAGAGAGGAAAAATCACATATATGCTCTGGGACATATATTGTATCTTTAGCAGCACAAGTATGCAGGCTGTCTGGTGGTCTATCTACCGAGAAGACACTGACAATTATTACTTTCCTTTTTTGGGGTCTTCTAATGCTTTCGGGTGTCTTCCAAAATGGTGTGATTTAGCAGCCTAAACATTGTTGAAACACCATAAGGAAACTGGGACAAGAGAAATTGAAGCCTACTCTCTGCCTTCACACTACTGTTCTGCTGCTGCAGAGCTGGAGATACCAGAAACTGTCGATCGAGAAAGCCTCTCTCTTTGCATGCAGTGCTCCTCCGTCTGGAGGCTGTGACATATCCTTCCTTATAAAGAGGAATGACACGCGAGTGCGGGATTTGAGCAGGGAGATGGAGTAGTTCTGCAGTATACAGCTGTGTCTGGTGGCCAGCAGCGTGAGCGGTGCTGAAAAGCTGCACTTAAATTGTGTTTGCTATGCCGTACTTCTCCGGGAGTACTGCTAGAGCACTTGGAGATATATTTCACGGCTCTGCTGCTGTAAGCTGAGCCACTCTGTGATTTTGTAAGTGAATTAATTGCAAAAATTATCGGTCCTCTTAGGCACGCAGGTGAGCAGGGGAAGGACAGTGGAGTTCAGCAGTCTTAGTATTCAATTTACCCCACTACATCCTCATGGAAAAGGTGTCGAGGGTTCAACTCCATGTCAGTCTATGCAGATCTAAGCCAGCTGTGCTGTGATGCCATTTCTTCCTCTTCCGCAGCCCAGGATGCTTTCCTTGCTCCGGCAGCATTGCTCATTTTCCTGACAGTAATCTAATTTGAGGGAGCTGATTTAGCCAAGTATTTTCTGCTGGCTGCGTTTTCTGCTTGCTCAGGTCCTTGAACTGTGTCAGTGTTGGCACAGGAAAGGACGACAGGGAATGCACTGCGAAGAAGAAAAGTGAAGGGTTTATCCTGGCAACTGCAGCTTTCGCCAGCCTAAGCTGCCATGTGGAGCGGCACCTCAAGGTACCTGCTCATGCAAAAACACGGTGGTTTTTGCTCTTACCCTAGGTGGCTCAGCACAGGTCTGACACCCATGCAAAACGCTTACTAAAATGGCTTGTGATGTTAAGAGTAGGTGCTTAGGAACGATGTCCAGTCCTGACCTCTGAATCTCTCCACAGTTGTGATGCTGCCTGACTCTTCAGTTAAATAAGTGTGTCCTGTGATAGGTAACCAAATCTCTTTTTGCTGAACGTTTGCATTTAAAGGATGAATGAACTATTTGTGACACAGCTAATACTTGTAAAGTAAAATAAGATTCTTGGATGAGAGGTGTTAGTGTTAATATGCCATAAATACTGGTTGAAATGTCAGAGCATTATATGAAATTGCTGTTGCATTTGGGAAGTTCACCAGGTAATATGTTGAACCTAAAGTAGCGTTGTTTTTCAGAAAGTCTTTTTACAGAAACTTAATGGTTTCGTGGTTGTCCTCAAACTAATGTGCCTGACAGTCTTTCTAGTTGCTTTTACGTGAACTTAAATGTGTGGAATTGGTGCCCTTGGACTCCTGACTGGTTTGTCTCATTAATGCTCGTGTCTCATTTAGCCAGGGGGAGGATGGTCATGAAAGTGATTTGTCTGCAACTTCTGAAAAATATAGTTTCAGTCATCTTGGGTGCAGGAAGGAGGGGGAGAGAGCATTCTCCTCTCCAGGATGCTGATATTTAAAAATGGAATGTAGATAATTAGAGTAGGTCACTTGGCACTTCTTTTCCCCGTTTCTTATTTGAAGTGAACTCAGAGCATGCATTAAGAAATCGGCACAGGGAGTGTTACACAACTCTTTTTTCTGCAAATATGTACTACTAAGAGCATGAGAACTTCTGTGAAAGTTTATGGTCCAGGAAGAGTGTTATCTTTCTGAATCTAGGAAGGGATGAAATTATTTTGCAGTAAGGTGTTTCTTTAAATTTTGGTCTTGCCAAGAAGGTGTGTACTGTCCCGCCTCCCCTCTCTGTTAAAATGTTTTATAGATTTGCTCCAACTTAACCTTAATTCAAGTCTTCTCCTTACATTTTGAAACAAAGTAATTTGGTACCTTTCTTAAGCTCTTAAGAAGGTGCAACTGGAATTCAGGATGGTGGAAATCACCTTGATAAAGGTGAAAAAGTGTGTCAGCAAGTGCAAAGAAATTTCATAGCTTTGGGATGTATTATGCAGCTAGAAGGGCAAAGAAAGAGAGAACGATGGCATACTGTCCTTTTAAAAACAAAGAATATGAAGTAGAAATGCACAAAATTGATCTGTTTTCTCTTTAACTGGATGATTCTGGCTGAAGTGAAGTGTGTTTAAAGCTAACTGAATTGCTTTGGTAACAGGTACCTGGAAGAGGTCCAGAGCTGAGCTGTGTTATTGTCTTTCCCAGGAATGGTCCTTGTTAACTGAACTGTGCTATATTAGCATAGTGACACAGCAGAAGTTTGTGTGAATACTACTGCGTTAACAGCTTTTGTTTAGAGAGTAATTTTTATCCCGGAGCTGTTGATCCAATGTATTTCATAAACACTAACGTTTACTCTAAAGTTCAAAGAGAGAAGGCCCTGCATAAAAATGAACTGTTTGAACAGTCACTTGTGCAGTTTATTGCAGAAGAGGTCACCGAGCTTATGGTTTGGGAGATTTTAAAAAAGATGAGCTCATTTGATGAAATGTTTGCAGGTATGTGAGCAAGGAAAAATCTCATCCTCTTCTGTCCATGCTGTAGAGCATCGAGCTGCTCCGTACTTGAAGGGCTCTTCATTTCAGGTGGATTTTCCTTTTAATAGTTGAGCATAGTTACAAAGTTATCGTTTTAAAGGGGCTTTGGAGTTTATGCCTAAATATTTAAGTAGCTAAATCCATGTGAGTTAAAAGCATATACTTAGACGCTTCTGAAGGAGGAAAAAGGTGCACAAATTATTGTGAAGAGCCCCATCAGTAAATAATTTCAAAAGGCTGTTTAGCGTAGTTGTGAAAGTAGAAGTCAGCTCTGCTAGCTGTTAGGCTGAGAGAAAGGCTGCACTGAGGAAAAGGTTGGGAATACAGAATGGGGGAATAACATGTTCCTTACTCTGGTATGTGGCAGGTAGAATGAAACCTGTGCCTTTTGAATCGGGCCGCTGTCAAATGCTTTCTAACTTATACAATTTGAGAGCACAGAATTTTTTTTGCAGCCTTTGTTCCAGTGATGTCACTTGGAAGCCGTTCTTTTGCGAGCTGAAGGTTTGCTGAGAGGGGCTAAGAAGGTTGTGAAGTGGCTGTCATGCCTGATGTGAAGTCTGTGTTTCAAATTGCCAACGGGAATATGGGTATTCTAAATAAAGTGTGCAAAATTTCCAGCCTGTAAATTGCTTGTTAGCCTTCATCTTCTTGGAACTGTTAATTAATGGGATGGTGTAGAAGAAATGGAAACTTGGCTGCAGATATGTGCAGTATCTTTCATTTTAACCATTTCCATAGATTCTTGAACAGGTTTTTTTTAGGTCTGATGTGCTTTTTTCCCCGGTTCTAGAATTAGGAGACTACAAGTAGTTCATCAGCATGTGTAGACATGTTTTGTAGGACTATAAAACCATGTCTCTTTTGACGTGCTGAGCTTATTCACACTTAGTCCCTGTGTGACTAGCTTTAAAGGCAGTGAGTCGTACTCTTACTAGCATCATAAAAATACTGTGAACGAGAAAAGGCCAAATGCTCATCATGTCCTCACTGCAAGATGTCTGATCTGACAGCAGTGCGTGAGGGATTCATGCAGGCAAATTCCTGCTAATGTTGGAGAGTAGCTGATAGCCGAGGGAAATGTTTGGAAACTCTTTTGCCTAAAAGCCTTTCCGCTTCCATGCTGTGTACTTGTTGTGTTTACCATGCGTGACATTTACCGTAAGGTAAATCTTTTTTTTCCTGAAGTTTACCAGCTCTTGCTGTTTCTTTCCTGATGTGAAAGCTCAACTTTGTTTTGGGCGACCTGCATGCCTTTTTTCAGTAATTATTTGTGATGCAGGAAACTACAGAATTGCTTTAGCAAAAATCCTTTCTAAAATTTCTCTTTCCATTATCTTATTTTCCTTGTTTTTTGCTCATAGACAGGCGTGTTTGCAGGTGAGCCCATAGCAATGAACTCCTAGGACTAAGGCCACGTTTGTTAAGAAGCTCAGCCCTGCTGAGATAGAAACTGTCAAGGTTATGTCTGTTATGTTCAGAAGGGGCTGCAAAGGGTATTAATTTCTTCTTTTCTTTCTCATTCTGCAAGCCATGCTACTTGCCTCTTGTTCACATACATGCATCCCTTTACACCTCTCCCCTATCTTTGTTCCTTCTTTACCTTTCTTTACCAACACCACGCGCTCAGCCTTGCTCCAGGGCCCGAGCAAGAGGAGAAGGTGCAGCATGCGTATGGACATGCGTATGTGAGGACCTGACACTGTAGGTGGGACAACAGCAGCTCCTTACCACTTGCGAAGGCAACTGCAAGTCTGCGCACGTACACTTGGAAGCTGTTGTTGCTGCAGCTCTGGACACATAGGCACCACTTTGAAATGTGTTATGTATCACTAGTAGTATACATCAAACATTTTAGGAACATCTACTTCACAGCATGCTTCTCATCATCAAAGTGACTTAGTCATCTGATCTCACCAGGGTGATGCCATGCTGTATTTTACCCATGGGGGAGCTAATGTTTGAATGAGTGAAACAAATGGAAAGGTTTGGAAGTATTTCTGTTATTTCTGGTGTGCCTGGTTTGATACTGTGGAAGGAGGGGAGTATATTGTGTGAGGTTTTTGTTCTTTTTAGTAAGAGTTTCTAAGTTTTTTTTTGTTTCTCATGACATTATGGATGCTCTGCGCCACTGAGAATCAGGACATGAATATGCAAAGCACCCAATAAAAATTGGAGATGACTGTTTTGCTGATGATCTGCAGGCTTTGATATTTTGTTTATTTTGTACTTTTTTTATGGTTGCGCTGACCAGCTGTCTTTTGAAGTGGTTTTATTTAGGAAGTCTGCAAATAGCTCTCAGTGATTTTGAGTAATATGTCATTGGGTTTACATATGCATAAGTGTTTCAATGGATAGTGCAAACTCTGGTTATGGATAATGAAAACTTCAGTCTGAAGTGGTTGTACTGTGATGCTTGAGGGTATGTACATGACTGGCAGGACATGGTGAGAAAGTACTTAAGCATAGAATCAGCCTTACTATTTTTTCTTAATTACTTAGTTTGTAATTATTCTTTGGCTTAAGCAATTTCAGTTGTACAAGGCTTTCACAAAGTTTTAGCCGAAGTACTCAGTTGTAAGAGAACATAGGCTCTGCTTCTATATATATTGTGCAAGTGTGTATGTACAAACCACCAGCAAGTGGCTGATGACTCACCGGCGATTTCTGGACTGGGAGAGGCTGAAGAGCTCGAAGCCTGCGCGCTTTGCAGGAAATGACAAACTCCCAATTTATGTTAAGAACAAACAACCCCGCTCCGCCCCCGAATCCTTCAGTTATGCTCAGCAGTGTTCTGGTAATGGCATTGTAAGTCAGCATTTTTTGACATCTAAACATGAATTTAAGGAAAAAAGAAAAAAAATCCCGATTAGCTTGTCAGAAATAAAGTTGGGAGAAGCTGCTTTCTCTTTATTCTGGTAGCTGAAATAGAAAATCTGAATTGCACTTCATACCTCTATTCTGTCTTGCTTTCTTGGGAAGTGCCGATGTCGTATGCTTCAAAAGTGCCAATATGACATAGACAGACTTTGAAATGGGCTGATTTTTATTTGTCTGTTATAAATGTTCTGATTTCATTTTTTTTAAATGAACAAAAAAAACTATTTCAAAAATCTGAACTAAACGCAAAATTTAATTTTGTTTCATGTAGTTAATAATCTAGTTTTATTTTTTTGTTGGTTTTACATGCTTTTAGACTCTTTGGAGAAGGTTTACTAATCAGTAACTGGTTTTAGCTCTCGATACGTAGAAGTGTGAAGGGCTTGCTGATTGGACCGTTTTGTCATTTGCAACACCAAAAATCAAGTTTTAAATGTGAAATACGCACTTCTCTGCCTTATCAAGTGGGATACTGATTTGCATGATCATTTAGTGGGTATTTCTCTAACCACATAGCATGTACATCTACGTGTTTTGACTGGCCCAGAGCCAGCAGTAGGTAATGGAACTTCATGCAGGGATTTACATAAATTCTGAATAACTGTACAGTGTGTTTCTGCAAACCCCTTTTCCTTGGCAGGCTGTGCCCTGTGGAACTCCCAACCCATATGCCTTCACCAAACAGGGCCACCAAAATAGGGTTTAGAGAGATCAGGAGAAAATGTGCTTGATGATAACGGAAGAGCCCAAATCCTGAACTTGGGGAAGCAGGAAAAGGGAATTGGTTTAATCAGTACGGCTTCGTTTCAAGGTACATGATTATTTTAATTCTCAATTTGCCCCATGCTGGCCAGTTTGGTACACCGGAGCCAATGTGGAATGGGAGAAGTAAGCCTGATCATTTCCGGATGTCAGCGGCCCTACAGGTTTGGGAGGCCAAGGACCACAGTGGGTTTTCCAATTTAAAAGAGTAAAATTTCAATCCTAAAATATGCATTCCCTCTGTTTAAAGACTTAACTTTGAAGATTTGCTTCAAAAGCTGACCACTAGGAACAATTAAAAAGAAAGCTGAGAATCTTCTGTAACCAACCCGTTTCCCCAAAAGTGATAAAAATAATATTGATGGCACTTTATTTTTGTGGTTGTTCTGTCTTCTGCTGATAGTAAATACCTTGTGTCCTTAAGGCGAAGCAACTTGAAAACATTCTGTTTTTACTAGATCTGCATTTCATACTTGTAATCTTTCCCTTCCCTCCTTTCTCAAGTGTTCTTCTTGTCTTGATGTGCAAACTTCAGAGAGATGGTAGGTCTCGCATCAGTTTCGTATTAAAATTTGTTCTCTTGCAATCTTGAGCTTCTAGGCTTGACAAGACTGCTTTTCAGTACCACGTTACAAAATGATTTTGCCATATTTATGGTTGATCAGCCAGTGATCAAAGTTGGTGAGACTGGATGTTGAAGCTTCCTATTTCATGCAACAAATACAAGTGGTGGTAGCCCGCCGTAAGGCTGCTGGTAGCTGGTGTCTGTAGACAAGCCCTTTATTTTCCTCTTCCCTGTTCTTCGAATATGCATCTTCAGCACGGCCCTATATATAGTTTCAAATGTTGCACGTTGAAGACCCACCTGAAGAACAGGAAAGACCCATATCTATCATAATATAGAATCCATATGCAAAAATAACAGCAGTATTTATTCTAGAATCCACATGTTAAAATCCCCATGTTAATTGTTGCTTGTAAGCAAACGATTGGAAAAGATGGTAACTGTGTCCATGCTAGGAACCATGGAAACCCATGTTCACCTGAGAAAAGGGGGAGATGAGGGAATTAGTTAATTAAATGTGGTCTGTATACTATTAGTATGTAATTAAATGCCTTGTAAAGCTCTTTGGGGTCCTCGTTTACTGGAAAAGGCCTAAGAAATGTGTGATTGTTGGTGTACTCTCACTCTCAATGTGTTGAAGCTGTGAGCTGGAAACTGATTAAAACAATAATAAAATGTGTTGCATTGTTAATTCATTCTTTCCAATAATAAAAGCTGGACTCCCTCTGCTTTGCATTTATAGCATAGGCTTGAAAAAACATCAAAGAGCAGCACTAGGAGAAGAGAATGAAAAATACATGTGTGCTTAGCTTAGATGCTGTGGTTTTGAGTGATGTGGTTCTGGTGCTTTTATTTACTGGGGCAATGTCTTTTATTTTTAGTATTACAGTGCGATGTAATGTCACTGATCAATTTTTACCATGGTTTCTGTGGGTGAAATGTTGTTTCCCAAAGCTTTTTTGGTGGAAAACTTGGTGGTGGTGCCTGTTATTCCCAGTGTAGTAGTGGCTGAGAGGCCCTGTAAAGTGCTATAAAAATAACTGAAACTGTGCTCAACTCTACTTGTTTTTCTGTAGTTTTTATTGACCTGTCGTATGAATTTCTGTGATAGATGGGGTTTTCCAAGAGAGTCAAAGGCATTTAGGATCTAACTCCCTTGGCAATCCAACTAATTACTTTAGATTCTTTTGAAAATCCCAGATCTAATTTTGCATTATAATAACATGATTTTAGAGGGGGGCAAACCTCCAAGAAAAATAACTTTTTTTTTTTTATTTTTTTTTTAATAGACAGGGGAACTGTTTGCCTGGCCTTGCTGATGGCTGAATCTTTTGTGTTGAACCTCCTTGGGAAAAGGCTCGGAGCAGGAGGTCAGATGGAAGGGTGGAGGACGAAGGGCTGGTTGCTGTCTTTTCCGAGGGCTGACCTGTGCCCTTGTGCAATACCAGAGACGAAGGCGCGAACAGGACTCTTGTCTGCCGCTTGGTAGATTCATTCCAATTGCAGAAAGGTTAATCGTGTCATTAATTTTCTCTCCTAGGCTTAAGTGGTTGGAAGTTGCTGCATATGACAGGGAGAATAATCCAAATCAGTTACACCTCCCAGCGGGTCGGTAAATAGATAAATCAGAGTGGTTCCTTAAGCATAATATCAAAAGTCTTTTCCTTTTTACTCACAAAGGACAATTAAATAAACCAGTAGATTTACACATGATTAGCTAGGACACAATAAAAGGATGATTTCACTTTATTACAATGATTTGGTGCTATATTCCCTTGCTGTTTAATCAGTGTGTCACATGCCTGGTACCCTGTTAGAAAAACTGCATTTCCCAGCCACGTTACCTGCCAAAGTGATAAACGATGGTGCCTTTGAATTGTTCTCTCACGCTAACCTCTCGTGATAATTTGCCTTAATTCACGATGGTGTCTTTCCTTTAGAGCCCGTCTTGGTCCTAATGTGGAAAAATTAAGACGTTATCAAAGATCCATGGATGTGATGACTGCGGTGGAGAGTGTTCTGAAAACTTTTGTAATCTCTCCATAACAGTGCTAATACCTCCCTGTTAGTATGTACAGATCCTTGCATTTGACTAGAGATTAAGCTAGTGATGTCCTTCAGTTTGTCTGCAGTGTGGTATCAGACACGCAGTTCAACTCTTGCAATTCCATCCACGGAAAACAGCAGCGTATGTGTTTGTATCGCTATGTTCTTCTTAAAACTGTGTTGCTTGTAGCTCTTCAGTATTGTGTAAGACAAGCAATTGTAGATTTTTTTTCTTTTCAAGTTAGCCATATTTTCACTCTAGAAGCTTCCGCTTCCTTCTGCGTTGCAAGGCGAATGCAGTTGGATAACCTTTTGTAAAGGACACGCTTTTGTTTCCAGTGGGACAGGTGGAATTTTAAGGTGCCATGTTTTGGAAGCATTAATCTCAACAACACATTGATTTTTCGGTGTCCTGTGTGTCTTGCAGTTCTTCGGCGCTTAATATTCGCTGTTTGGGCAATTAGAAGATAGGTTCCTAAGTATGTTTCAGATAATCTGCACTTTTGCCTTCACACTCAGAGGAGTACTGAGCAAAATAAGGATTCCAGGGGATGGGACACTTGTATCAACAGTTAAATTGTGAAAATAATTTTCGGTGCCTGATTAGGTTTTGATTCTGCTTTTAGTGTTGGGATAGGCCGAGGCCCTGGAAAACGTCATGTTGCAGTCTAAATTTGAACGTCCTTCTGATTCAGCTTTGTAGTGGGAAGGAGTACTGAAGGAGAGAGAGTTCCATCAGTAACTTCATGCGTGGTGTGGTTCAAGACAGGACTATCATACCAGCAACTAGTTAGTGCTTTGCTTAAAGTAGAACTATGGTTCTCTTTATGCTCATACTAATTATTAATTTGTGATTTTCAAATCTTAGTATCTCAGAGTTATTTGGAAGGATGAATAAAGCCTCTGTATGTCTGGGCAACAGGTATTTTAATGCATCCGAGTGTATGGAGATCAGATGTGATTTGTAGCAGTTTGTATGGCAACTTAGAAGTCAGTCTTTCCTTAATGGCAACCTCTGTGATTCCTTTAAATTCTCTGAGGTTGCAGGCAGTATAAAGCAGGTTAGAATTTGGTCCTTGTATTCCCAAATCCCACTTTCCTTTCTTGGCAATGATTCTTTCAGCATAATGTTCTTTGGTTTAATATTCTTCAGAGACTGAGTTTGAGAAATGTTCTTTGCTACTTACGCTTCATATCTACTGTTATGCCTATATTCCCTTTACCTTATATATGTTGCATTTTCTGAAAACTAGCTAGATGTTAATCTGAATTTTTGCATTGACAGGCTTAAATGTATTCCGTAGTCAAACACCAGCAGAAGCAAAATGATTTTCTAGTTCTTACAGTCCACATAAACATGTATTGACATTCTCTGCAAAGTCATTTGAACGAAAATCCGAACATCAAATACCCGAGTGAAGGGATTCTGCAGGTGCAGATGAGAATGAGATTATGAGACTTATCTCCAAGGTCACAAAAATGTGTTCTGCCTTTTGAGAAGTCTTTATTGTAATGTTGAGTGATCGTTCATTGTGTGCTGTAACTGGTGCTACACGTTCCCAACAGTTCAGCCTCCTGTGATTAGCGAGAAGTGCTGGCCTTGTATTTTCTGTTAGTGCTTTTTTAAGGCCAAGGGTTCAGGTTGAAGGTTTAGTTAAACATTCTTCTCTTTTGCATTTAGTTTTTCTGTGAGCCATATAATTAACAATTTCCTTAAAGATCGAGTTAAAGGTTCACATATTAATTGATGGTATAGAAACACAGTCTCCTGCACAAGTTGTAATAGTTCTTCATGGTCTGTGTAAGATTACTGCATGATCTGTTAGGGATGTGTTCCTTTGGATGCATAATATTGCGCTGTGTTAATGATCCTGAGAGTTTTTGGCTTCATTCTGAAAGGTTGTGTAGAAGGTATGTAAATCCCTTTAACATCTCTCAGCTGTAGTCCCCTCAGAATTGTAACTTGGTGTCTGCTAAAGGGGTAAGTTCTGGAAAACAAGAGCAGTGCAGTGAGCAAATACGTTCAGGGTAGAGCAATACAGTTAACTTTAGGGGAAATTTATTAATTTAGATTTTTTTTTTTTTTTTCCTGGCTGGGGAACAGACATTAATACGCGGCTTTCATAGCGTAAACCAAAGGCAAAAAATACCTTTAATGAGAAAAAGCAGGTGAGCTCAGTTTTAAAAAAGTCTAGAAGTAAAGATCCCTCACATGGCCCCTATGATGCCAGCTGCTTTGCAGGACAGATGTTCCAGAGCCAGCTTGAGATGAGCAGTTTCAGGTATTGGTCAGTCTATTTGCTCAATATAGTCCCAATTTATCAATAGCCAAATAACTCCTGTATCTGCACACCAGTCTGCTACACAAGACGTGATTTAGAGCTTGGGATAGACTGCTAAAGTTATGTGCAACTGTGTGCGCGTTTGGCAAGGGAAGAACAAGGGTGGTATTTAAATGGGTTTTTTGTGGTTTTACTCTTAGAATAACCTCTCTAGTGCTGAATGGTTTAATCAGAAATATATGGTACTGTTTGCAACTCTTGCAGCTTGATGCAGAGGTAATTTAATAGTAGTACGATTATAATCCCAGTTCTGTGAAACCATCCCCAGTGGAATGGGAGTGGAAAAGCAAACTTTTTCAAAAAATGCTGTAAAATTTTTGTTATCTTGTGGACAAAAGATCTTTTGAAGAGCTCCTCTACTTCTCCGCTTTCCAATTCCTTTCTGTGTTGAACAGGACATTTTTACACCCATAGCTTTCCTGTCATCGTGTGTTCATGCATTCCATCTGCTGAAAACGTCTTTATCTTTTCACTGTAGTCCTGGCTAAGATACTAGAAAGGTAAAATTTCTTGAAGGTGTGTAGAGTATTTAAAATACCTTTATGAGCACAGAATTGAAACTTTTGGAGCTCAGCTTATTGTGTGTCATGATCTGCTTGAAAAGGCTCTACATGGTCTTGAAGGAGCTGCGGTAGCCCAGTGAAAATGCTTATGTTCCACTGACAATGGTTGCAGGGATTGTTGCTCCTTTTGAGCTTCAGCCTGCCAAATTCAGGGGGTTTTGGGGTGTTGCGTCAGTGTGGCACTAGAGAAGGAAAAAAAAACCCAGAACAATGGCTAGTCCATCCAAGGGGATGATCATTTTGGAGTGAATGTGAACTTTTTTAGATGCACTGGGCTGTAATAGAGTTCATAGTTGTCCTTTTTTGCCTTACTCTTTAGAGTCTGATGGTTGTGTTAAATTAATACCAGTCCCAGCACCTCAGTAGGATCCTGATGATGCTGGCATTTGTGCACCTGCTTAATTTGGTTTTGAAAGTAAGGCCAGCAAGGCTGCCTGTGAGACTTCACTTAAATTATGTGCTGACTTAGCAGAATAAAGCTGACTTGGTGTAATAATGAATCTGAAATGATTTCCACGACGTATTTGCTGAACCTCAGCTTATTTTTGCAATCTTGAAAATGGCTCATTAATTGATGGGAGACTGACCATCCCTTTGGACAAAAGAAGTTATGTCCAAATTACAGTTTCTCTTAAACAGCTGACTTTCTCATTCTGATCATCAGTAGAGTGGCCCCAGGTAGTTGCATTTGTTTTAAAGGAGCCTTTGGGTTTAAGACATGCTTTTTTCTTATCTGCCACATTTTGTCTCAGATTTTCACTGAATCACACAGAATAGTTGAGGTTGGCAGGGACCTCTGGAGGTCATCTGGTCCAACCTCCCTGCTCAAGCAGGGCCGCCCAGAGCCAGTTGCCCAGCACCATGTCCAGGTGGCTTTTGAATATCTCCAAGGACGGAGACTCCACAACCTCCCTGGGCAACCTGTGCCAGTGCTCGGTCATCCTCACAGTACAAAAGTGGTTCCTGATGTTCAGAGGGAACCTCCTGTGTGTCAGTTTGTGCCCATCGCCTCTGGTCCTGGCACTGGGCACCACTGCACAGAGCCTGGCTCTGTCTTCTTTGCACCCTCCCTTCAGGTATTTATACACACTGTTAAAATCCCTCTTGAGCCTTCTCTTCTCCAGGCTAAGCAGTCCCAGCTCTCTCAGCCTTTCCTCATATGTGAGGTGCTCCAGTACCTTCACCAACGTCATGGCCCTTTGCTGCACTATCTCCAGCATGTCCATGTCTCTCTTGTACTGGGGAGCCCAGCACTGGACACATCACTCCAGGTGTGGCCTCCCTACCCACCCACAGTTTCTCCTCTACACCCAAACTTCTGGTTGCTTCTCCCTCAGCTTCTGAACCTGCCCATCCTTGGATTATGATCCCCTTTGTTAGGTTAATCTGTTCATGCTTTTAGTGATTTTACTATCCGTTATATGCTGTACGTTGTATATTACTATAGGATAAGGTCATGCTCTAACTGTAAATATTCATGCAAGTGGTATATACAGCTGCACAGTGACAAGCAACTTGCTGTTGTTGCTTTCTTGCACAGAATGAGAAAGTCTTGTATTTAAAGGGTAAAGCCTGTAAATTGCCCATTTTTCCAAGGCATTAATTGGTGGTTTTAAACTCTTCTTGTCTGAAGAGGGACTTGCTGTATCAGATAGAGTATCAGGCTGGAGAACAGTGTGAGTCAGTCCTGATTCTGCATTTGGTTTTCCGTACAACCTCGGACAAGTTGCTCATTTGAAATAAGGTGGATAGTTTGCCTTATAATAATGTGTGCTAAACCGGAGGCTGTGAAAGGCAATGTAAAGACTATTGTGGCTTAATGTTTAAATTCTCCGGTACATTATTTATACAGACCCTTTGTTTTCCTTGGCGGGTTTGTTCCTGTAATATCCTTTCAGATCTTTATTCTCATATGGTTTGGTTGATGAAACAAATGGCCGTGTTATTTTTGAGTGTCAGATGGATGCAGAGGCTGTTCAGTAGCTATTTTGTTGTTTAGCTCATTTGTCTTCTTCATTCCCCAAACTCCTATCTTCCCTGAATTTACTGTTCTGGTCCTTCCTTACTGCTGCATTATTGTCTGGAACACTTCCTATTGATTTTCTGTGTTGGTGATGATTTCCTCTTCTGAACACAGTCGTGAAGAATTGTAAGTCGTTTGGTCAGAGAAGGTTTTGTGCTTCCTAAGATCTAGAGGACCATTTAAAATCTTTTCTGTAACCTGATTTGAAGAGGTTTGATATTCTTGTTTTTTGAGTTGTCATTTTATTAAGGTCACTTCGTGCATTCCTGTCTCTTTGGTAGGCTTTGTTTTCAGCACAGCATGAAAAGCTGTTCTGTTTTTTGTTTAGAAAAACATCTTATATTATGAGTTAAATTTGATATTCCACTTTGGGTTTCCTCTACAAACCATTTACTGAAAGCAGAACAGCAAAAGATTCAATTTAGTCATTGTCTGATCAGTAAAAACCTTCTTGTGCAGACTTTAAGGAAAAAGGAGCATTTTGAGAGGTGGAGAGAGATTAATTTGCGAATATTGACCTGCAAGTTCTGAGTTGCAGAGATAAGCGATTAATCCATGTGCCATAATCTATCAGAACTTGAATGGGTTCTTGTTAAACGTTTCATTCCTAGGATAGAACTAATAGTTTAGAAATTATCTGTTATTATCTGGTGTTTAGACTGATAGAGCAGCAGTTGGGAACAGGCTTCAAGGATGCTGCTGGAGTCTTTTTGTCTGAGATTTGCATGTATGGGAATATCAGTGTTGTCAGTGAGGTCTTGATCTACAATGTGTTGAGTACTTTGGCCCTAATCCAGAAAAGCAATTAGATGTACGGCGTGATTGGGACCATTCACATGTTTTAAGTTGTGTGTGTGCTTAAGTGCTTTGCTGGCTTACGGCCAGACTGCCCAGCACCTTGCAGGATGAAGACAATATTTTTGTAATAAGCTAAGGTAGAACCTTTTGCAGAAGGTGACTGAAGCTGTTTTCCATATCTCTACTGGGAAATAGCCCAGCCTGAATCTCCAAGGTTCAGAGTAGCTCAAGGGAGTTTTGTGTGTTTATTGAATATCTCTGTCACTTCTGGACCATGAGGATAATGAATAAAGTTGTCATTTATATTCTGCTATTTGTCAACTTGCAAACGGAGTGATCTGTGGATAACAGTTCACTATATGTTTAACAAAATCTGTCATGTTGGGGATTAAAAATGTCATTCCTCAAAAAGTGAAGGGGTTGGGTATACTAATAGAGCCAGGCACCTGTGTCAGTGCTATATTGTTTCCATATGTGAATGGATAACAACATTTTCTCCTATGCTTTCAGCCCTACCAATATTAGTATGCAGTGAAAATGGGGAATTGATTTTTAAGACATGTGCATCTCATTGCTCCAAGAATTTTAGTGTTCTGTGTTCATGAATTATCCTCATCAAAAGCCAGGCTGTCTGCACAGACGCATCGGGAAGCTCCCACCGAAATTGAATTCCTGTGCTGCTGAACAGATTCCCAAGAAATCACAGTCCTACCTGAACCTAAATAGACAAGAGAAAGAATAGGAAGAGAAGCACCCAAGTTGATGTCCAGCAAGTACTCAAATTAAATGGAATAACATTGCGGAAAAAGTAGAAGAGTTTGGGGTTTTTTTGTTGTGTTTTTTTTTTTTTTTTCTTAAATACAGCCTGATTCTCCAAACTAGTGGGCTCTCCCCCCAAAAGGGGAAGACTTTTTGAACCCAAAGGTTATTCAGCTTCTATGACATTAATGTTTAAGGCACTTCAGAAACACTCAGCTTAAAAAGCTGACTCGGAGCATGGTATGGGTTAAGGTAATTTGATTGAAATGGAACGTTTTGCAGAAAACTTGCTACAGAATATAAGTAGCAATTAAAGAAGGCATGAGACGTCTTCTTTCTAATAAAATCTAAGACAAGACTACTGAGTGACCTAACAGATTAAGGGCACAGAGTAAAGGGTATTTTTTGCTTATTATTTTTTAAAGAGAGCAAGTGGTTTTTCTTTTTTTTTAAAGAGGAAAAAATGAATAATGGGCCCTTTAAGCAGGTAGAACTTAAATATGTGATCTTAAACATAGTAGGGCAGTGACGAAGAAAACAGTGAATTCTAACATTTTCTCTGTTCCTTTACAAATGAAAATGTCTAAAATACGTGATGGCTCTCCAGTCAGGGGTGGATGAATGGGATATTATGTGGATGCATCTGGTTGTCATGATAATTTAAGAGGGACTATTTTCTTATCCATATGAGAATTGGGTGGTGATAGATGTCAAATATTTGTCTTCAGTAGTAAAGTAAATACTTGTTTAGTTAGATATCTAACTATCCCCATCAGTGAACGAATCACTTGCAAACAACAACATATTGCAAGAAGGAGGATGCATGAAATTACATAAAAATTAAAGATGAAGCAACTGAATGAAAATAGATACCAAATAAAAGTAAAAACCAAGTTAAATAAAAATTAGGTGTTTGGATTCCCTTGTGATCAAGAAAACCAAATTATAGAGTGCATTATGCAAAGGTGGTGAAATGACAAATGTCAGTGGAAATCTGTAAAGCTGTTTGCAGACTATGCATGGAAGACAGACTTTTTGTAGGAGGTGGAGGAACATGGCTTTATTTAAAGAATTCCTCTGTCTAGTGACATAAAAATTCAGAGTAGAGAGGACCACATATAGGGACAAAAATACTATGCTGTAAAAATTGAAGTGTATTAGCAGGTTTTATTAGTCTGTGGATTGAGGAGTGGAAATGGAGTGTAATATTTTTTAAAATTTATTTAAGAAGATCAGAGGCCAGCACTTGTTAACAAAATCGTGGTGTCTGCCATCCTCCATTCTTGATGTTTAGTAAGTGGAAGAGTCAGAACCTGTTGATGGAGATCTTGTCTCTGACTGGTTCTTGTAAAGGCCGGTTCAAGAGCCCACGGGAAGAGGGAAGTGTTTTTTAGGTTAAATCTTGGATTGCTGTCTGACACAGTATGCCATGGCTGGTTCAAAATGAATAATTTGAGCTGCCTAGTAGTAGTTCCTAGAGTATAATTATGTTAAGCATCCAGAGGAGCAGGCTGAGTATCAAATAATAAAATGGACAGAAAAGGAGGTAAAATAGAAGGCTAAATTCCAAAGTCCTAAACAGACAAAGGAAGCAAAACTCTTAGTTGGCTGCTGGTTTTCACTTGTCCAGTCTTGGAATCATATTCCTTTGAACAGAAAGAAAACCAGCAAATAGATAAACAGTACAGCTGCCAAGGTTGGAGGTGTGTTTATTTGGGGCAAATAACTTAAAATTTAGAAATCAAGCCCTAGGAAAGCTAATAAGCTGAAATACTTTTTTAGAGCAGGCAGTAGGAGGGAAGTGAAGACAACTGTTGTGGGTTTTAGGGATCACATATATTTGATCTATCTTTAGACCGTTAAAAGCAAGATGCCTGCAGAAGACATAGTGGTTTTGTTGAATTGTACAAGATTATGTGTTAAAAAAAGAGAACATTACGGGAAAGCTAAATGATTTCTCTGAAACCAGTCTTTGGTTTTGAGCGTGCGGACGAGGAAGCTACCCAGAAACTCTTCTCCTCTGATAATAAAGACATACAGGCAGAGCTAGAGGCTTTAGAAGGAACTTTGAAATTAATTTAAGCTCGAGGGCAGTATGTCAGAAGACTTTTTTAGGAAGGAGAAGTATGAAGTCACTGAGATGCCAGAAAAGATAAGCAGCCTCTCCTTAAAGCCTCCAGCTGAGGATTGGAGGATAAGCAGAAATGTTTTATTTACATGTACAAAAGATTCTACAAATTATTTCTGTAGGGGGAAAATTGGCTTTTGTGAGTTTTCGGGTTTTTTGGGGTTTTTTTGTAGTTCACTTAGTGCACTTGCAAGGGGTAAAGAACTTGCCAACAAATCCAAGTGTCCAGTGGTTGAAATGCAGGGTTTTTTTGTTTTGTGTTTTTTTTTTTTTAACTTGATTAAAAAACTGACCAGGAGACATAAAGTAATAATCAGTGAAAAAGTATCATAATGGAAAGAAGAAAGGTTAACTCTGTTATTCTGATGACTCTCGTGGTGGTTATCAGGCTTATTAGTGGTCTTCAAAAAGGTCTGTGCAGGAGGACAGCAAATTTTGACGCCTGTCACAAAATCTTCTGAGTTCTTTGAGACAAGAAGGGACTGATGAATCTGCGAGATGTTTAAATAAGTTAGCAAGTGTGTCTTGAGGGGGAAAACAGAATTATTTGTTGAGCTTCCTTGGTTCTAAATTAGCCAAAGACAGGAAAGTGGGTGTCATTTTTAGAAAGCTCAGTGGCAGTCTACTCTTAACGTGCAAACTGTGGTCCAAACTAGGAAGATGCGAGGGTGCATAACGGATGGATATCAAATTAAATTTTACATTGCCTTTATAGAAATGAATGCTGCAAGCCTCATCTGTAAGTGTCTGCCCTGAATTGTCTGTGCTCAACTTGAAGGATATTGCAGAATAAGAAGGGATTAGGAGAGGTGCAGGGGTGATGATAACACACTTACAAACTGCCATCTGAAAAGAGGTAGAAAAAGTTGGGCTTGCTTCCTTTAGGAAGAGAATAAATAAGGAGGAACGTGATAAAATAATGGGTGGCATGGGAAGGGTAGGTGGCAGTTCCTGCTCAAGAAAGACATGGACCTGTTGGAGCGGGTGCAGAGGCCACAAAAATGGTCAGGGGGCTGGAGCACCTCTGCTATGAAGAAAGGCTGAGGGAGTTGGGGTTGTTCAGCCTGGAGAAGAGAAGGCTTCGGGGAGACCTTATTGCAGCCTTTCAGTACTTAAAGGGTCTTGTAAGACAGACTTTTTAGCAGGGCCTGTTGCGACAGGCCAAGGGGGAATGGTTTGAAACTAAAAGAGGGTAGATTTATACTAGATATAAGGAAGAAATTCTTCACGATGAGAGTGGTGAAACCAGAGAGGTGGTAGATGCCCCATCCCTGGGAACATTCAAGGTCAGGTTGGACGGGGCTCTGAGCAACCTGATCTAGTGGAAGATGTCCTTGCCCACGGCAGGTGGGTTGGACTAGATGACCTTTAAAGGTCCCTTCCAACCCAAACTATTCCAATGATTCTAAGAATATGAAACACAAAGGTCTTCAGCCCAGCTAAGAGGCAGGTAACGGGTAAAAAGTGGTAGGTTTTTCATGGGACTGCAGTTGAACGGAGGAACTGCTGCTTGAATCAAAACTTGCTCTGCCAAGGTCCATGATCTTCATAATTTATTATCTCTTTATGGGTTTAAAATGTGTAACTAGAAATGGACTGAAGAACGCAGGCACTTGGGTAGATCTTTGGTCATGTTGCAACAGTCCATGTTTCCCACAGGCTTGTTATGGGCAGATTTACACATGACGGAAATGAATGAAACTCCTTGTCTGCTCTACCTGACAAATGTCAAATTTAAATAGAGAAGTCAAATCCATGTGGTTTAGATGCTTCTCTGTGGGTTCTATTTTCTGCTTGCAGAGAATTTCATCCACGTCTGTGCTAGCTGTCGTTCTACTATCCCTTTTTCTGTAGTACCATAAATGAGTTCAAGTCTGAGGAAATCAATACTTATCTGAGAAGTTGGGACAAATCTGAAGAAAATACTATGAAATCCAGTGGTGCAAGACCGTGTAACTTAATGACAAAACATTTTTAATGTTTGTTTTGCATATACCTTCTTTAATGCCACTTGGCAGGCCCAAACTGAGTAAAGACAGGTTGATGTGTGGGGAGGATATTGTCCTCTTTTATAATCTTCATTCTGGAAGGTTAATACTGAATTAATTGTTAGAGAAGTGGCCAGAGTAAATCTGGCCCATCCAGAGAAAATGAAGACCAAATCTTAAAGAAAAAAAGAAAAATCCTAAATGCAGAAAACATGCTGAGAATAGGAAAAGTAGCAGTTTAGATTTGGTGTCATTTTTAGCCTGATTGCCCATGTGAGAGCTTTGCTTTTGTGTTGTCCGAGTTTCATTCTCTAAAACCTTGATAATTCACATTTGACTGGCAGATTAAAATTTAGCTTTGGGCATTTCTACAGGTTTGGTGTAGATACGTGTCCTGGTTAGCGCCGCTTCTGAGTGAAAGACTGTAGGATAATAAATGTATAGAAACCTACAGAGGAGAGTGGTACTGTGAATGACCTCACCATGGGAGACGCTTCAGCCGGAGCCTATGTTTTGCGATATACATGAAATGAATCAACTGTGAGACCCAGTGCCACAGAAAACCAGCCTTCTCGCATGCCATCTGCTGAGCAGCTGAAAAAGAAATGAATTTTATTGTCAGAGAAGTGTAAG
This sequence comes from Fulmarus glacialis, assembly GCF_000690835.1. Taxonomy (NCBI): domain Eukaryota; kingdom Metazoa; phylum Chordata; class Aves; order Procellariiformes; family Procellariidae; genus Fulmarus; species Fulmarus glacialis. The sequence continues at coordinate 52,787 of NW_009221338.1, read as the reverse complement.
AATACATCGTGCTGTTAACGAACGACAATGCGAGGAGCCTCAAATCCCAGGCAAAACATGTAGCAATTATGGGATAACTTTCTTCTGCTATTCAGTACTTTAAAGGCAGATTATGTATTACGACATGAAAAGATACAGTGCTTCCAAAATTCACTGATTTATTCTTTCAATAAGTGCATGTATTTCTTCTTCCCTTTCCCCCCGTTTCTTTGTTACGTACTGACTACAGACTCCCGTTCTACAAGGTCTAACCAAGGATTGAGTTGCAGCAAGACTTCATTGGGCTTTCTCAGTGGGTCTTGTCCAGTCTCCCCTTCCCTTTAAGAACCCTCCTGGATTTAAATGAGGGGGTTAGAGGACTTGTGGTATTTTATTTTATTTTTATCTCTGTCTTTTTTTCTTTTTTTCCCCCTAACCTGACGTTGGTCGTCACCATTATTCTCCCTTCTGCTCCATGATAATCATAGCACAAGCAACACCTTCATCCAAGGAGAATAACATCTTTCAAAAATCTCAGGAGATTCTGGAAAACCATAAAAAGGAAAATCCAGACACAGCCTTTTAAAAAAGGAGTCAGAGAATCAGGGGGAGAACCCAGGGACTTCTAAAGCAGTTATTTTAACTCTGACTTCCCCCCAAAAAAGTAGAAACCTATAAACTGTCTAAGTAATATATAAAATCAGAGGAAAAATTACTGTTGCTGTATGTCAAGCATAAGCTGTCAACTGATTTAATTTCCTTCCGAAAGCTGGTGGCAGGGATTGTGGAGGAGGGAGGAGCAGTGGGTGGCCTACGTCCTGGCGACAGTAAGCCTTCTGCTAGCGTTTCATACTCTTTTTCTCATAACTGACTTTGCAGAACTACGATGTCAATAAAACTGTAATGAGGTGGGGTAAACAACTGGCTGGAAAAGGAGAAGTTATGAAGGGTTTGCTATTAAGGGATTTATCTAATGGCTCTTTTGAGTGCTCTGCCTGGGGCTTCGTACTATTCAATATTTTTGTTAATGTCTTGAATAATGCAGCAGAGAATCGTAAAATGTGCAAATACCATGCTGGAAGGCGGGGCTTGGAAGTGTATTGGAGAATGCAGTTAGAATTTGGAAGATCTTAATAAGCTGAATTTAAAAGGAGAAGTATGCATTTGGCTCTTTCTGTATATGGATGTGAAGTGAATAGTTGGGTATGTCTCGTCTTTGGCAGAGGAGTTGTGTGGTACACGGGGTCGCAAATGGGATGTGAATCAGTGTGTCACCAAAAAAAAAAAAAGTCAAGTGTTGCCCTACTGCGTACCAGAGGAGCATGGCTTGCAGGACAACTGGAAATAATCCTGTTCTAGTCATTGTTGAAAAGATTTCAGGTGTGGTCCTATGTCTTCTTTGATCATGGTTTCAAGGAAGAAGCCAAAGAATAGGGAGGAATTCAAAGGAGATCAACCAGCATGATCAGAGATTTAGGAAGAAAATGACTTGAGTTGAAAAGGAACAATCCGTTTACGTATAGATGAGAAGACTAAGGGGTGGAGGGAGGCCTTTGCTTTCAAATACATCAAGAGAGTTGAAAAGAGGAGGGGAATCACGTGTTTTCCAGGATATGATGGGGTTGGAAGTACTGAGCTTAAAGACTGACAAGGGAGACTCGAACATTTCTTGTCTTTATGTCTAACCTAATGGCTAGTGTATGTAAGCAGTGAATGATTTAGGGATGTTATATTGCTGTTGTGTAGCATCCTTAAAAACTTCCAAGCATCTGTCAGGCATGACAACATAACTGGTTCTTTGGGGCGTGGGGATGGACTAGGTGATCTCTTGAGGTCTCTTCCAATTTTCTGTGATTCCAGGAAAATCACTGGGATTATAGTCCTGCCATCCACAATGATGGATGAAATGCTAGAGAGCCAATCCACCAACTCTCCGGTTGTCAAAGCTTTGAAACTTTGCCTGTTTGATTTAGTTCTAAATACTGCCTTGCAAGTTGGGATTTGGAAGAACAAGACATTGCAATTAAATGTAGAATTAACGAAAGAGGGAGGGTATGCGTTGCATTTAACTTTGCACTTCTGATTTAAGTGCCAGAATTAAAATCATCAGCTCCCTGTGTGGTCTCCTTATTTGTAAGAATTCAAGTGACATTAAAATTGGATTAGTAATGAGCTTTTGGTTGAAGGACCAATATTAAAATCAAGGGAATCTGAAGGAGGAAGGAGGGGGAATGGTGGTTTCCTTGTGAAGTCTTTGTTGGCGGTGGCGAACTGTGTGTATGTTTATATGGATGTGCACGCATCTTCCTCCTCTTAAAAGCTTTATCCTCATTTCAGCCATGTACCAGAATCTTACTTGCCTTGATTTATAAATTATTTACACTTGGACTGTGATGCATTTAAACTTTTTGAAAAAAAGGTATATATTAGTCCTCCATTTATGACTGATAGGATCAGGGGGAAAAGCAGCAGACTAATGGAAGGGAATAAGGAAGCACTTGGGAGCTGCTGGCTCATACTTGACAGTGATTTGTATGTCTGTAGGTTTTAAAGTGCACAGTGTATTTTAAAATGTGACCGTTGCCTTGTCTTTCTTTGACTGGGACCTGCTCTCACTTACCATCTTACCTTGCGAGGGATTGCATTTGTAGGAGTAACTACGGTCCTGGATTTTTTTTGCCCTTCCTTGGAGCCACGTTACAGATGCATCTATTCTCAGTGCCATTTTTATTTGCATCTCAGTAATATTAAGAGACTCCAGCAAAGATCGGACCCCTAGTACACTTGACACCGAGCAGATATTCAGCAAAAATTCTCTGTTAAATATTGCTTGAGACAAAGAATGTGACTTGAGAAAGAGAAGAAACGAAGGTTGTGCTGCAAACTGATACATGAGCTGAAAATATTCTCTGGATCTCTTTGATTCCTGGTCCAGCAGCTTTGTTCCATCCTGTGTAGTCTCTTCTAAGCCTCCCTGTTTTATCAGTTGTAAATAAAAGTGACAAAATCTCCCTGCCATGTTATCCAGCTGAGTAACGTAACTACTTGCATCCTCCCTCTCTCTTTTCTATCAACTTCTGTGGACTTTTTTTGTAATTTTACTTGTTTTCTAATTTTACTTGTTTTCTTTTTTTTTTTGCATTTGAAGAAATTCTGTGCACTAGATGCTGTGCACACTAAAAGGGGAGGGAGAACTCTTTAAATAACAGGGTTTTTTAATCCATTGAAGATAGATTGGTGCCACACATCAGTGAATAGGTAACTCTCATCGCTGCCAACATTATTAGATTGCCGAAGACAGTAAATTTACAGACTCCCTTGTGAGTCACAAATGTCTTAAAAAAACCCTCACAAGTAATTAGCTGAAATGGAGACAAGTTAGTGCAGGTTTTGTCTATTCGTTTCTTCTAACTCTTGTTCATGATTAGAAACCACTCAGTACTTTATTTTTTTAAAGTTATATGAATATATGTTAAATGCACCATGGCATAACTGGACACACAGACTTATCTACTATGGCATTACTGAGCCAGGTTTGCATGTCTGACTGTAGTCGTGTGCCATGAAGGATGGGCTTTGCAGATTACAACATAATAGATTTTAAAATGAATGCCCAGAATCTTGAAATGGTAGGTAGTCCCTTCATCAGCTGAGTTGAATTTGACAATCCTCTGGGGTTTTTTGTGTTACAGGGAATGCAAGAAGGTGGTTTTAATTATTATGGCAGCATGAAGTGATGGCCGGTGTCTATGCAGTGTTCTGAGTAAACAAATACACTTTTAATCTCTGAAATTTAGGAGCAGCAGGGAATTGGTGCAGGGGGTTTGGTTGAATCTCAAGGGACAGAATTTGCCATGGTAGCGGCAGCTTTTCTTCTGAGAAAGCCAGCACTTAAATGGTAGCAAAATTGGCAGGGCACTGAAATTTATGTTGCAGCCATCTGCTTTATCCTGGCTCCACCCAGTGGCATCACCCTGCCAGTTTCACACACATTGCAAAGACTTCTGTGTGAACCTAGGATTTGATGTCAGTGGGGGATTTAGTGTTGGCTTTTTTAAGGGTTAAGGTGTTGTACAAATGCACTCTGCCTTTTTACTCCTCTCCCAGACAGTGTAGCTTTTGGTTGGACTTCTCTGTACCGGTCCCTGTCTTTGATGCTGTTCAATACCATGCACCAGTAAAATGAATATTCAGAGAGATTGGAGCAGAGCTGGAACCTGAATTCAAATATCCAGCCCTCTGGACCAGATTGCTTGCTGACCTGATATATTGCCCTGGTTTTCTTTCACTTTTCAACACACAAAACCCGAAATCCTCACCTCTATTGTGCAATTGCAGTGCAACCGAAGAATATTATCATTAAAAATTGACTGTATGGCAGTAGCCTCAGGATGTTCATGGGAGCTAGAATTTCAGCAGAAAGGACCAGGCTCTGGGATTCCTGATGGGGAAAATATGGATGAATTCACATCCTGCATCTTGAAGAATGAAGGAGAGGCATTTTGCAGTAAAGGTAGTAAAAGGCTGGACGGAGATGTCATGGTGCTGCTTGGGAGGGGCTCCTTTCTGAGCAGCAGCACCGGTATATTGTTTGCTTTAGATCCTATAAAAATACAAAGTGGTTTTTTTGTCAGGCTCTTAGCTTTAAAATGGATTCTTGTTGCTATTGCATTTACACTTCCTTTTGGCAATCTAAAGAAATGTTTTTACTGAAGGAAACAATGACATGCATGATTGGTTTGGATATTGGAAGCCACATAGTGATTCCAGAAGCACTTATGCTTTTCTGAGTAAACAAAAGCAATGGTTGCAGGTCTTGCTGGAGAAATTTTATCTAAAATAATTTGAACACTTGCCAAGTCGAATGTGTTTCAACAGGGCGCAGAGTATTCTCAGTGCTGAGAAGTACTTCAGAAATTAAGCTGGGGGGTTCAGCACTTTCCAGCCGGAGGCCTCAGGTGGGATTGCAGGCGAGTTGTCCTGGTGTGCGGCTGTCAACAGAGTCCTTATTGAAGAGTCGAACGACACTATCTGTCAGGATTGCGGAAAAAGCAGAGCTTAACTGGCATTGCTGTTTGCGTGCTCGCAGCCCCCATGCCATGTCCCAGCAAGGACCTTTGGCGCTTTGTGCGGTGCCACTCGCTGATCTAACTGGGGGGTCAGATAAGTGGGTGCCGGAGGGTGTTGGAGGAGAAACCGTAGTGTCATACTCACGGTTGCACGTACTGGTTTGAAGTTTGATGCTTGGTTAACAAACGGCTTTTGTTCAGCCAAGAGCCTTTCAGACTGGCTTTAGGAAGGGTCTGTCTTTTCCTTCTCTGTTCCAGGTTTCATCCTGGTAATCAATTTGCTTTTTTACCTGCCATTAACACGGGAGGAAAGACAGTATCTACCTGGGCATTGAAAGCCCCTCGCTTCTCCCTGCCCATTCCTCATCCCTGTGTCGGAATTAATTTTATTGTTCCTACTGTATCCCTTTAAAGCGTGGAGTAAGAAGTGTCTTCAAGGTCATGTTCCTCCTTGAAACTAATGGTGGTGTTTTTCCTAATCCCATTACAAGGTCCCCAGTATCATTAGATGCAAGCGTTACTGTTTAGCTTCATTTGATAAGCTGATGAAAGGGGGAGAAAAAGGCTCCCTGATGCAGAAAGGCATTCAAGTATCTACTGTAATGGAACATGTTCAGAGACGTTATAATCTGCTTAACGTTGACATTTTGGTGGCCCGGTGCTGTACCTTTTGTAGAGCAGCATAAAAGGCGGAAGGGATAGCGATCCTGACGGGTAAAGGAATGGCTGGAATGGCTCATGCACAAGAGCTGTGAACAATTTGAAATTTTTATTGTTTTTTCCCCCAAGCCTGAAAATGGGAATCTTGCCTGTGCTGTGAGCTCCCCCCTCTGGCATCAGGATATTTGTAATAACGTCGAAGACCCTGAAGCATTATGGAAATATGTATTTCTGGAATAAGGTCAGGGGCACTTTTTTTTGCTGAAGTGTGATACTAAGCCTCCAAAACCAGACTCCTGACAGCCCTGCACTGCTGCGCACTTCCATCCATTTGGGAATGGGAGGAATATAAAACCATAGTTTCTGTAAGTTTGACAAAGAGGGTCTCTAGTTCCGATGTCATTTCAAAGATGTCAGTTGCCTTATAAGCTGGGCTTGAAATGGTGGCTGCTGGGTTGATGTCAAAGGGGAACGTGCCCTTTTATCAACGTCTTGGGAGTCACTAGGCTTGTTTGTACAGAAGCCTACATTTGCTGCCCTAGTGTTTAGCTGCTCTTTTGTATAAACCCTTCACGCAACTAATTTTATGGGTCGTTTCTCTCTGTTAGGTGCTTTGCTTCTGGGCCACAGTTGTAGATTCAGATGTGGTTGGATCTTCAAGGATTTGGTCAATTAGAAAATGCCAACAAGTTTAAAGAGTCAGGGAAACATTTTTTGTTAGTCTGGTGCTTGTTAAACAGGGCAGTTTGGTGCTGTCTTCTTAAGACAGTCTGAAAGGCATGAGATCTAAGTGTCTTCAAGTGAATTTTGCAAATGCAAGAGATAACATATGAATTTACAAAGTGTAGGCCTTCTTAAATGAGACGTCATAGCCATTCCTGCGAGATCTGTTTAAAAGCCTTTTATGTATAATGAAGCAACAATACTGGGTTTAACTATAGCAGACTTCCTTTTTTTTTAATCCACTTTTACTCCTTCGCATGCCTGACACTAGTTGGTAAATCGCTTTTGTGGGTAATGCCTCCTATTATAGCAGCGTATTACGAAGATGTGGGTGGAAGCTTCCTTGCTCATCCTCCTTTTTTCAAGTCACTGTAGTGAAGTTTTTAATTGATCTGAAAGAAGCTGAAGCAACTGGTGGCTATGCAGTTCTGTTACTCATTTTAATTAACTTATGTTATTCCTTATACAGTTTCTTTCCCACTGTTTGATACTGCTTAGCGGCAGAGTCTGTCTCTGCAGCTTCCACTGCTAAATTTCTTTCATGCTCTGGGTTGTGAGTATAATAGTCACCTCCACTGTACGCATTTTTTTTCCTTGGCTGAATTTTCTCTCCCATGCAGCACTGCTGCAGTGGGCTAGCAGTTGCTATAGCTGCTATATAGCTTACTGGAAAAATACATTCTCCTAGGATTGTAGTTTGTCATTAAAAAATGATTCAGATTTAAAATCCAGTTTTAAATACTAATTCTGCAGTTTTGTATCTAGTTATACAAATATTCAAGTCCTTCCAGTTTTTATGAATTAACATGCATGAAGTATATGAAGATGTGTGCTAATTTGTTTGCTATATAGTCAAATTGCCATGTATGTGAAATAGATGGGTCAGACTTTCTGGCAGCTGATTGCCGATGTCTGTATGACCCAAGGCAAAGGTCTCTGGTCCTGGAGTCCCTCATTCAGCCTCTGAGATAATCCCAGGTGCAGTTGCTGTTCACTCAGATCAGGATTTGAACCCCAAATTGGATGAAATAGTTCTTAGTTTGTAATGTTTTGGCATGAAGTATCCTATCACGGATCCGACTTAGATCTGTTTGTGACTGCTATACAGCCCTCTATGCAAGTGCAGCAAAATTCATATATCCCTGCAAATGAATTGAAAGCTGGAATCTAGTTAATTGGAATAAATCACAAGTCATGTTTCAAATGGGGCTAGGACTTCTGTCTGAGTGATGTATTCAGTTTTTATATTTTCAGTAATGAGTCTGTAGGATACGAATACGGGAGGTAGATAATTACCAGCAGCAGCACGAGGGAGGGAGCACAGGGCTTGAACTGCTCTGTCAGCGTGAATGTCCTGGGTAGCTCAGGGTTCAAGTTCAGGAGCAGGAAGCAGCACGCCTGGATGCTCTCAGTAGTATTCGGCACCAAAACACAGAGCAACAAGCTGCCTGCAGAGCTTTGTGTAGATATACTAAATTTACTCCCGACGAAGAAGTTTTTATACTTTTGACTAGTGATAATTGATGGGCTGCACCCTCTAGGGAAATAAATCTCTGCAAGTCAGATTTATGAGGACCCTTATGTTTATTTGGCAGCATGACGCTTGTTACAGGGATAAACTGAGCAAACAGGAGAAAAGCTGACACGTTGAAAAATGTTGTATCCTATTTCTCAACCGGACTCCTGCAGTTGTAGAGCCATAAAACTTTCCTGCTTGTTGTTTGCGACAAGTGGCTTGGAGAACTTGGGATTTGTTGGGGAGCTGAGGATTGGGAGACGTACAGGTGTTTCCTCAGGAAAGAATCCCAAGGCATTTTTGTTCTTCTGTGCTGTAGGGATATTGCACGTTTTTGTCAAGTGCCTGATTAAGTTTGACATTTGAAAATAGAACTTCACGCAGAAATAAGTACTGTACTTCTGACTATTTAATTAAGATGTTTAGTTCCTGTCAAGGCTGGTAGTTTCTCTTTCCTGTTAAGGGCAATACGTCTTCAACTGCTGAAACTTCAGAAACCTGTACTTAACCTTTAATCGTCATTCCATTTACATAGAAATCTGATTAACAACTTTTAAAGTTCAGGAGCTGCGAGTAAATGCAATTAAAGCCCTTTTTGAGTCTGTTATTAGGAGCTGGCATTTAATGAAGACTGAGGGCACACTACTGTTACCATCTACACTATAGCAGGATGTCTTAAGCAATTAGTTGAAGGCATGAAATACATGAAGTGTGCTGTATTATCCATGAGTTAACATGGTTGGTATTTAAATAGCATGCTGCCTTTTCCTCCCTTTGCTGCTGCTGTATTGTATGAGCCAGTTTGAGTAGCAGAAGCTCAGATCAGTTGGGTTAAGCCTCGCACTGTTTCTCCTGTGCATTAGACTTGCACATTTCTTCCCTGAGATGGAGGATGTATACACCCTCCCTGAGAAGGTGGGTGTATAGCAGATGCTAAACGTGAGTGAATATATCCTCTTTCTTTGTAATTTAAAAATGTTTAGCTTTACTTCAGTTATAAACATAAGTTTCTGACTGTATCCTCCCCACCTCCAGAATGTGCAGAACCAGTGAAGCTTAGCTAAATTGTAATTGCAGAGCAGAAATCTGCACTCAATTACCTGTTCAACTCTTACACTCCTCCTTGACCTTTTTATATGCTACATGAACAAAAGGAAGTCCAGTCAAACTGAAAGACAGATTTTTTTTTTTTGATCTTGCAGGAAAAGACTTCATTTTGTGCCATCTATGAAGCAGGTGGTAATTATGCCTTTCTGTTGAAGTTCATTGCTTTTTGGTCCATTTTAGATACAGTTGGCTACTTATTCATTCTCTGGATCGTACTGGACCATATGTATTTTACAAGTTCTCATCAATCATATCAGAAAAACCATGTGCTAAACATACCTGTATGTGTGTATATGAGTGTGTGTTTGTATATACAAATACACACATGTACATATACATACATGTATTTATACACATATACACACACTTATGTTTCTATGTAGTCATCAAACAGTCCTAGCAATTACAAGTTACTGCCCAGAGGCCTATTGGGTTTACTTATCAAAAATTGCAAAAGGATTTCTTTTTCTTCCAAAGCATTGTGCAATACTCAACCAAAACCCTCCAAGCCCTGTGTAGGTCTCTTTGATTCCAGTTGTCGTTGTGCAGATGAAACGCCTGCTTTACTATGGAAGCATGCATCAGAACGTGGATTTTCGTTGGAGGAAATGAATAATCCCGACTGGCTCCCCGTGCCGCCCACCTTCATTCTGTTTTGTTTTGTGTTTTGTTTTCGTGGTAAGGGCCTGATACTAAAATGAGAAAGCAGCCTTGCTATTTGGATAATTTCTGCTAGCATAATCTGTATTTGCAGAACAGCTGATGTGCCTGGAGAAAATTAAATGCTATCCGTTTGTTTTATGACCCAGTTATTCAAGTTGACTGTTGGTAGCTTAAATAAATTTGTCATCAGTATTTGTTCCTCTTTTATTAAAATAAATAAATAAAACAGCAGAACTGCTGGGAAAACTGGAAAAAAAGACATCCCAGCTCCCATTCTCCTTTATGAAGACTAGATGACTAAATTTCAGTGAAAATGTCGTAAAACTTTATACGTCACTAAACTGGAGATGATCTTCATCATGTACCTTTGTATGAGCTGGTACCGCATTGTTGGTTATGTGGATACTAAAGCCACTGAAGTTAGAAAGCAATCGCAAAGCCCCCCTTGAGGACTGGGAAAAGAGGCAGCCCTCTTTCAGCATCATGTGCCTGCTCACATCTTGCAGAAGACAAGGCTACCTGCTGTAGTCTCTCAGCAGCTTTTTCTTTTAGCTGCTTGTTTTCTGAGCCACAAGTATAAGATGAAACTTCTAATATTGATGCGGCACCGGGGGGTAGGGTAACGTTAGGTAAGAGGGCTTTTATCGTGTGTGTTTGTCAGCGGTAAGACGCAATCTCTCACGCTCTCAGCAATTGAGAAAGTCAGCGGAGACAAACCTCGCCCTGTACAAGTCAGCGATGTTTGTCTCGGCGCTTGTAGCGGGACCAGGGTTTCACTTTAAATCTATTCAACCTGATAATGATATGTCACCGGGGTGTTGATACATCAGAGGGTTAATTAGCGAACACTTGCAGAAAACACCACTATTTAAGTCGTTATGTCGGGCATTTGTTACTGAACCAAAGGCCCTTTCCTGATAGATGTGTAAGCTGTTGTGGCAGCTTGCATAAAGAGTGGCGAAATGAAATGGGTGCTGGCCAGCGCTGGCTGGTTCAAGGAACCTACAGCCTGATGTTGACGGCTGTGACAGCACATAGCGGTTTTTCCTTTTGCTGTGCTAGCAACTGTGAAACCCATTATATTAGTATATATGTCTCAAGTGACTTCAGCTCATCCATATACCAAGTAGAGTCAGAGCCTGTGGTGCTAAGGTTATAAAGTCCATGCACGTGTTATCAAAAGCTTGTGAAATGAAAAGGTTCTGGTTTTAAACTCTCCAAAGCAATCCAAGCAGCTGTACGATTCATTGCCAATTAAAAGAGCTTTTAAGAAGTTGTACTTTTAAAGGAGTTATGAGGTTTGTTCCCTCCCTGCCTTCCTCCCTGGAGGTAGATGCACATTCACAGGTCTGCAGTAATAGTTGCGCTAATTGACAATTAGCATTGATAATGAATGTAGTAGCACTGGCAATGATAGTATTATCTAAATAGTTTGGGGGTTATTTTTCACTTTTTCCCAAAAATGAAAAACGAGGAATTCTTGCTTCTTGTACAGTAATGGAATTGGGCGATGCCTTGAGAGAATTAATTCTGGAAAGGTTTTCATTATTATGTTTCAGTTAAGTTAATTTCATGGGCAACAAGAGGATTAGATAAAGCAGGTTGTGCAGCATTAAACGGCACCTAAAAATTGTTTTTGTTCTTTCAGACTTACCTTATTGCTTTGTCCTTTTTTGTATTTGCCATGTGTGTATTCGGCTCCTGTTCTCGATGTGGTACAACTTAGGCAGAAAGCTTAGTGCTCTTAGAATTCAATTAACTGTTCCTTTTTTTTTTTGGTTAAATACCACAATTACTGCAGCATTTTAATTATTAAGAATTTTGATACAGCAAATTACTGGGTAATTAGCTATAGACTACTGTCTCGCATAGAGTGCCACTGCTTTTCTTGCCTTATTCTGGCACTTCGCTAGTAGTTACCTCCCGTCTCCACAGCTTCAGGAAGGATGCCTCATTGCATATGTTTACAAAGAAGTAAGTGCGTGTCACAGTAGTACATCCTACTTGAACTCCCAGCTTTTTTTTTTTTCGTTTTCTCCTCAGGATTCATTTGCCGTTGCTTTCATTGCGCCTGAAATCATCTATTGCTGGATATCACCATCTCTCAGGAATGTCGTGCCTATCCTTAATGCATGCACCGTGGTTTGCTGTCACCAGGCATCTCTGGGCAACCCCCTTGAACTAGGGGATGTAGGATAATTTGAATCAGCTGTTCTGGTTTTAACCAACTTTCCTCATTGAAATCCCATTAGGAAATCTCTCTTCTGCTTTGTAATCTCAGCTTCTGATTCCTCCTGCTAGGTCTAACTAAAATGTAACTCCAAAGCCTTCTCAGAGGCTGATACAACTCAGGAGGAGTCCACAGTGTGTCAGTACAGCTGAAATGCCAACATTTCTGCAGCTGCCCAGTGTGCCAGAGCAATAAGCTGAAAATAAATCTTGTTTTCAATTGCCAGTACTGCGTAGCAAAATACTACAGACATTCTCAGATGGTGAGACTATTATTTCTATGGGGTTTTTGACTCTTACAGTTTCCTCAAAGTACAGGTGAGGTGGCCTTCATCTGTAGTTTCGTGCCCAGTGGTTGCTAAAGACAGGCCTGGGTGAGAAGTTTCCACTAGCACAAACCGTTCACCAAACACAAACGTTACCAGTAGCTTTTATTTCCTGTATCAACTCAAAATGGTAACTAAAGGTGCTGCGCAGCAATAGTACTTTGAACACTAATGGTTCCTTCATGCAGGAGCCTGAGAGCTGGCACTGAATGGTGCGACAGCTTTATTAAGATTCCCAGATTATAAGGAGCCGTTGTGATCTTCTCGGCTGACTTCTGTGTAAAACAAGCTATGGTACTTTCTTGAATTAATTCCTGTTTGAAAGAGGGCACATGCTTTAGAAAGGCATCCAGTCTTGACTGGGGAAAATAAAAAAACTCAGTGACAGACAATAGAGTGTAACGTTTGATGTAAGTGGTTAATTATGCTCTGGAAGTGTATGCCTAACCGTTCATCAAAGCCTGTCTAGCTTCAACTTTCCAGCCTTTGGATTTTTTTTAAGAAATTCATTAGTGAAGATTTTTTTCATCAGTTCTGTGCCCTCTGTGTTGCATGCTTGCAGACTAATCCAGTAACCTCATAGCCTTCTCTTCGCAAGCTAACAAGACTGAGCTCATAGCTTCTTGGTGTTTTGCTGTAAGCAAAGGCCTTCCAGCCTTTTATAACTTCCAGGCCTCTTTTGTGCACCCTTCTACCCGCTTTTTCCCTGATGTCTCTTTGTTTATGAATGCCAGGGTTTCATTTGGCATTCCAGATGTGAGACCAATACAGAGCGATGCTGTAAACTTTTACTTCTGACAAAGCTCTCTGCTTTATATAGCCATTTCCAATTAGCTAATTAACACCCATCGTCACAGTGGGACCTTCTCTGCTGTTGATTATCCTCAATATTCCCAAATTTTGCTAGAGTCACAGCTTTATACAGTAATCCTATGGATCATGACTTGAATTTTTTTTTTTCCTTTTTTTTCCTTGTAGAGATTTACCTCTGCTGACATTGAAATTCTTGCAGTAGATTGATTATATGATGAAAAATAATAATAATAAGAAAGAAAATTACATTATTCTGTTAATGCTGTGTTCACTTTATTATATACCATTTTTCCCCCAAAACATTATAATTAACAAACCTTCTGTAGTCATTTTCATAGGAATTTGAAATGGGAAAAGTTCTGGTCCATTCAGTCCGGAAAGGGGTTGTTGCAGCCACTCTTGTACGTGCTGTCATTGTCTGATTAAGCTTCTTATAATTACTATTGTTTTAAAAATGAAGGTGGACCAAACCTACGCTGAAAATTAGACGATTTCTATCCAACAAAAGAGAAGAGTTCTGGAATAGTCTTGTATTTCCTTTGGAATACAAAGGACAAAAGGAAAAGAGGAATTAAAATTTCTGGGACCTTGCAAAATCCAGTATCGGTGGTTTCCTCATTGTTCTCATTGTTGTATGTTAAGGATCTTTTCACGTTCCTGCCCGTTTTTATTTTAGGAGGTGCTGTGTTGACTTTTAGTGTTTTGGCTTTTGTCAGATCCTTGTTGGAAACACAACTTTCTCTCTCTCTGTTTATTTAAAGCTAAATTTGTCATCATCATAAGAATACCGGTTAGCCGAGATCTGTGTTCTGTAAATTCGTGTCACTGGACATGAATTCTATTATTCTCCCTTAATTCTTCTTTAATAGAGTCTTCTATCATCTGTTCTGCGATTTTTTTTCTTTTTTTTTTTTTTTTTTGTCCCTGATCAATATGAGGTGGAGAGGCCAGTAATTACCTGGTCATACCATTTACCCTTGCAAAATTCACGGTATGGTGTTATTTTTCATTTGATTTTCTGGACCCCCCCAAATTTATGAAGGCATAATGAAAATCAGTGCTGATGGTGTAGAGTTTGAAACTGTCATGATTTTCTGATGGAGCAAACTGTTCACACTGCAGCAATCCATCTTAATTCACAGTATATGAGGATGTGAAATACCTATTTACAGCTTTTAATTGATGGAATAGAGCTTATTCAGAGCTCAGGCCTCCTATCTAAAACCTCACAAGAGGTACAAATAATGAACGAATTTAGCTGTGGCCCTGTGGCCAGGCATGTTTTATTGCCCATGCTTTGTTCATAGGTCAATCTTGAGCATGGTAAGACATAACGACTTACACAACTTCTCGTGGGGCTCAGCCAAAGAATAAAAATGTGGATCTGGAGAGTCGCAGCAAGTGCATGCAGCAGTCAGACACAGAAGCAGATTTGTTCTTGCCCCGTTGCAGTTCAGAAAGACAGTGTAGTGCAAGCTGTTACCGGATCAACGTGATAGACAGGCTACACATACTGATATGACCTTTTGAAATTTGAGAATTTAATTAAGCCTCCAAATCCATAAATATTGCTTTTTTAATAAAACATTTTATATTCATTTCCATTTCCAAAGAGCAGTTGGAGAAAGAGTGCTTTGTTCTCTTGCTTTACGTACGGCTTTATTTGTTTGACATTGACATAAATATACTACATGGATGGCAGAATTCAACCATTGAACAGAAAGTCAAAGTCCTTGTTATAGATGAATGGGATGTTGCAGACTTTACAGTCACTCATAAATCTTGCTCTACGTCCATGTGATTAATGTCTAACAAGGGTTTTGATTGATGGCTTAGCAACTACTAATCAGGTGTTATGGGACCAAATCATGAAATCCCTTACTTCGTTGGTTAAGGCAAGCTCCTGTTCGCTTAGATAGGCAGGAAAATGTTTGGTTTTTCTTTTAAGTGGATTTTAAAGTTCTAGCTTGCTGTGGCTTTTAGTAAGTACACGGCCAGGCCACAACTTCTAACATTGAAATATGATACTTATTAAAATCCTCTACTAGGACTATGAGAGCAGAACAACTGAATAACTTTGTCCAGACGTAGGGAATAAATTGAGGCCGATGACATTGGGTGAAGGCCATGCATTGCACAATGCAACGAGAAACAAAAACTTCAGGCTGTTTTTTTGAGGCAAGTAGCTGGCAAGATTTTCAGACTCGCCCACATGTTAATCGCATTGCTTAAAAATTATAAGGGTTTTAATCTTCATGCTGCAGTTGGAAGGCACATCTACTGTGCATTGAAGATCTCTCCTGTCTTAACTTCTCTGCTGCTTGGCTGTGTATTGTAACTGCTCAGCCATGCTTACGCTTAATTACTTCATTCTGAAGAATTTGTGTAACTGTTAAATACAGGGCACTGGAGCAGAAAGAGCTTTGATCTGTCTAGCACGGTTTCTGCTATGCCGGAATTTTATAACTTTGAGATGAACTTTGAGAATAGTTATCAAAACCAGCTATTTTCACTTCTTTTGCAGCTTTTTACTTTTTTAGAGCCTTGCGTCTAGCCATTCTGCCCTGCCTATCTAGTAATACCATAAATTAACAATTTTCTCTTCTTTTCCCTATCTGTGGCATTTTCAGAACTGTTCTGAATATCTAACCACAAACTCATCTTTTCTCTATTTCACTTTTTAACGAATAGGGATAATTCATTATGTTTCTAGCTCAAACCTCAGTTGGCTTATTGTAATCTTGGAGCCAAGTACTGTATTACACACTTTACATTTCCTAGTCCTGGATATACAGTGACACCAGAGTCATGGTAGCCATTATAAATAGGTTTCATCCATAATGGGAGAACAAATTGCCAAGTGTTTTTCTTTTTTTTTTTTTAAACTTGATTAAGTTTGAGGGTTTAATTACATTTTTGTGGTGATTTTAGCATTATTAATTCAAATAGAGAAGATGAAATGCAAATATGTGAATACAAATTGTTTGGTAAATTACTGCTAAAAATTAGCACAGTGATTATTTTTACTCTTAATAATAAGCATGTATTATAAAGGCTTGCGCTCAGGTAAAGTTTTAATTGAGATGTTTTAGGAGTTGAAGTTTCTTTGTGTTTGTATTATTTTTTTTCCCAAGATATCCTAAATTGTTTCTAATTAGGGGCATGATACCATTTGCCCAGGTATTTATTACTATGTAGTTTGTTTAAACTTAGCACAGTACTGATTCCTTTCATTACAACTCTCTTTGATGGGCTTTGACTAGGTAGTTATTAAAATGGAACACATTACTAATAGCCTCCGAGTAGGTAGAGTTTTCTGAAAATAAATAGAGGCTTTCTGAATGCTCTGACAAAAGTTAATTTTTAAGGGGTTTCTTTCCCTCTTCAGACACAAGGAAATTAAGAATCAATGTCTTGGGATTTGTTTCTGCTTCTGCAACACGGAGTTGCGTAAACAGCATCAAATATCAGGGCCACCACTCAGGGCTGCAAGGGTTTCACAAAGGGGACCCTGGTCTCAAAAAGGGACCCCCCAACCCCTTACTGAGTATACTGGGCTAGAGGAAAATCAATCCTATACTACATTGGCAGAACTGACGGCTGTGGGAATTCATATTTTCAATGGTAAAAGAAGCACGTTTGGTTTAGGGGCTATTAAAGGGCAATTTTTGCAGCATTCCCAGGATTTTTTCCAACAGCATCTACCTGAACACATGCATGGATGTTTTTTATTTCTACATATAAATACATAGAAAACATACAGGCATACATACGCATATATAAAGTATGTTTTTGTAACTGGACAGATCAATATTGCTAACCTTTACGTTTTTAAGAGCTGTGGTATGTAATCAGTCTGTAAAGGCCAGCCAACAACCCACCCACCATCTCCCTGTTGCTGCTGCTGATAGAATCAGTTTTGGGAGGAGTGGGGACTTCTTGCAAGGTACCTTTGGTACCATCAGGGTTTTGTAGCAGATTGAGTTGGTCAAGTAATGTAAAATGAGCTTTTACCAAATTAGTGACAGTGGCATATAAGTCACTAGGATCACGTTTCTGAAAATGAAGCTAGGTTTCTGTTAATAAGAATTTGAGATTTTTATTAACCCTCCAGTCTTACAGAGTACCTGAGGATCCTAGACATTCAAGTTATATTATAATGCTGTTTTATTTCGAATGTTGAGTTCCCCTTCCTTCTGTTGGCAGATGCTGCTGACAGAGTATCTGGATATGAAGAACACTCGCACTGCCTCAGAGCCGTCCACCCAGCTTAGCTACGCCAGCTCTGGGAGAGAATTTGCAGCGTTCTTCGCAAAGAAGAAACCACAAAGACCTAAAAACCCTTTGTTCAAGTAAGTGCTGGGATGATGTTAAAGCTGTGCCTAAGCCGTCTTTGGTCCCTCAAGTACTGCACAACACTGGCTGTTAATTGCAGTTTCACGGTGAGAGAGGAGTGTAAGTTTTGAGCTGGAGATTTAATGCCCAAGGCTGAAGCCTCGGTAGGATCTCTGTTATGGCATCATCGCTGGTTTTTAGAGCATAGCTCTTTTCAGGGCTCATCTCGGGACTGGGATCCCATTATACAAGCTGCCGCAAAGCATGTAGTGATACATTACACCTATCTTTGTCCACGGTAAATTCAGGACCTGTTAAAGAGACTTAAAGAGACCGATAAAGGAGACCGGACAAAGAGAGTTAAGATAACTGTATAATTACTAGATAGACTAAGTGGTTAATCCTATCACTAGCTCCCTTAATTTGGAGTTCAGAGTAGGAAGAATTACGTGGTTGGGAGGAGAATGTGAGAGAGAGGGTGAGAGGCTAGGTGACCAAGGGAAGGATTTGGGGGAACAAATTTGGTGCGCAAGAATAAGAAGTAAGGAGGAGTTGTTGGTGAGCAGCACTGTTAGGAGAGGAGAGATGGTCTTGTTATTACACCAGATTCAGGGGAGCTGTGCTGAATTTTCATCTCTTCCCATGACTGCATATGCTGGTTATTCTCTTTGGCCTCTTGAGGATTTTGGGGGATACCAAAATGTGCTGTTTTGGCAGCGGGTGCTTCAAGCTCAAAGATCACAGCTTCCTCAGCTCTGCCGGCATAACTGCGTGTGTGGCTGCTCCCTAACTCAGTACTGCCAAAATAATCTTTTCAATGAATTTTTTTTTTTTTTTTACAATGAGATTGTTCAAAAACAGTTGGTGAGGGAACAAGCAAGTTTCACAGTAGATTCGAGGGAATGGCAGAGTGGACCAGTGGTGGGGAGTTACCAGCAGCTTGAGGCATTAACCTTTTAACCGTGCTCAGCTGCAGCAGGAGCAGTGTATCTGACAGGTCCTCCGCACCCCTCTGGACTATAAGCTGCTGCAGGGCTTGGGCTGTCTTTCACTACCCATCTGCGTGGTGCTTAGCCGTATGAGGCTCTGCTCTCCGGAGTGGAGAGAGTCCAAGGTTAAAAAAAATATAGTGGAATATTTGCTGGAGGGGGAGCGATCGGAAGTGAGCTGGTGTTTTCACCCTTTATTTTGCTGGTGGTGGGCATCCATGAAGTCCGGGCGTTTTTTTTTCAATAAAGAACCCCTCATTTGTGATTGGAGGTAGATCATTATATGGTGGCAAAATAATTGTCCTGGTTTTGGCTGGGATAGAGTTACATTTTCTTCCTAGTAGCTGGTATAGTGCTATGTTTTGGATTTAATATGAGAATGATGTTGATAATACACTGATGTTTCAGTTATTGCGAAGTAGTGTTTATTCTAGTCAAGGACTTTCCAGCTTCCCATGCTCTGCCAGGTGCACAAGAAGCTGGGAGGGAGCATAGCCAGGACAGCTGACCCCAACTGGCCAACGGG
>NW_009221338.1:32228-33745 GCF_000690835.1 Fulmarus glacialis | reverse complement strand
TGCTCAGCATATAAGGCTGGGGGAAGAAGAAGGAAGGGCGGACGTTCGGAGTGATGGCTTTTGTCTTCTCAAGTAACCATTACGTGTGATGGAGCCCTGCTTTCCTGGAGGTGGCTGAACACCTGCCTGCCGATGGGAAGCAGTGAATGAATTCCTTGTTTTGCTTTGCTTGCGCGCGCGGCTTTTGCGTTACTTATTAAACTGTCTTTATCTCAACCCATGAGTTTTCTCACTTTTACCCTTCCGATTCTCTCCCCCATCCCACCGGGGGGGAGTGAGCGAGCGGCTGGGTGGGGCTTAGTTGCTGGCTGGGGTTAAACCATGACAATAATGCAGGAACTTCAGTAATGGGAAAGACTGAGAGTAATTGGCTGTTTTGGGCAAGTAGGAGGGGAGCTCTGTGTTCTGCATCCTCTTTACAGATTGTTTGGTGGGTTTTTTTTTCCCCAGCTAAAATTTATTTTTTGATTATCCAGAACTCCCTGTGCTTTGCCCCCTGGCCACGTGTGTCTGGTGGCTGTATTCTCATAGTACCTAAGGCCCCAGTTAGAAATGGAAGTCTTCTGCACTGCCTTTTCTCCCTCTCACAGGATGAGCTGTCTATGTAATCTTCTGTTATTAGAAGGTTAACTGTTGCCTAGAGGATTTCAGAGGTGCCTCCTGCCCCCATCATGTCACCCCACGGTTATTCCCCCCCCCCCTTTTTTTGTTTTTGTTTTTTAACACTCCAATGGCTATTTGGGTTGAGAGTTACGCTCTTTGAATTTACTCTGACTTGCAGATATATATTGGAGCAAAATAGGGCTGCTCACCTTTTCATATTGTGTCTGTTCTTGGGTGTACTTGGACCATTTAAGTTTGAGGAATAAGGATGCCCTGTTTCACCTACAGCTTAAGGCTGTACATTACTTTGTCAGCAGAGAGTGAAGGTGGCTATAATTGTTTAAAGTGAAGGTGCGTAACCTCATAGGAGCAGCATGTCTCTTACCACTCATGGTCTTGTCACAGAGTCATTGCTGGCACCGCAGTGACAGCAGCACTTATTGGGATCTCTTATTTGGTTATCTGTCTTCTGTCAGCTGTCACTATATCTATGGAAATCTCCATTGAAATGGAATTTCTCAGTCCACTGGGGGATGTACATGTTTGATGGAGTGTTACTCTTGTCTCCTCTCCCACCTTCAGTGCTTTTTGTGCCACGCTGCAAGGCTCTTTTTCTTGCCTTTCCATTAGCTCTGTTCAAATCAGAGGAGCCTCCCACTTGTCATCAGAATATCTGCATTTAATTTCTCACTTCAGAAGTCTCTTAGGGCAGGGCTCCACCGTGTGTTTTACTCACAGATGGATGCAGGTGTTTGTGCCGTGTCCTGCAATAGCTTGCTGTAAGCTAATTTTATAAATACTGAGTACTTTTGCTAGTTGTGTGTTCTAGCAATAGTGGGGAGAATGAGGAATCCTCAATTGTGTCCTGCTGTCTGGAAATCAGTAGCTAGCATTTGGAAGAGCCTTTGAATCGT
>NW_009221338.1:30750-32208 GCF_000690835.1 Fulmarus glacialis | reverse complement strand
AAAAAAAAAAAAAAAAAAAAAAGTCATGATGTATTTAGTTGTTTAATGTTGGCTTAAAAAAGAAAACTTCAGATGGGGGGTACTTTGGGAATTCAGATAGTTCATGCCATCGTAAACCTGGCTTTCTTCTCTTCCAAAAGGTAGCCAAGTGCACGTTCAGGTTACCGTCTCCTTACAGATCAGGTTTGCAAGATGGAAATTGGGCATTGGTGGGAAAGCAGTGAATTGTACAACCAGATGTTGAACACCCAATACATTAGTCTCAGGCTTGGCTGTATTATGTGTAATTCTGTGTAAAACAAAAATATTTTGAAAGCTTTGCTGTGGGAGGATCGGCATGGGGAAAGGAGTTACAACAGTAGAGGAGTTAAGTGTAAATAGGAACGTGGGAGAAGAGCAGATCAAGGAAACAGCAGAGGAGGGGAAAAAGGGGAGAGAAACTGGATGGCTGTGGGAAAGAAGTGAATGTGATGAGATCCTGCAGGAAAAGCCAGTTCAAGGCTCTGAGGAATAATCTGAGTCGCTGTCTAAAGGAGAAGACTGAGGTTTATTGCTGTAGTTTGCCTTGACCTGAAGCTTCTGGTTTTGATGCCTGGAGAAGACCTCTGGGCCATGGCGATAATGTTACGCTTAATATCTCACTAGGGGCAAAAGGGAGCACATCATAAATACGAAGCCAAGAATTTACTGTTCGTTTAATTAAAATCTAAAGTGTTGTGTTTTGTTAGATTGTTATTAGTTCAGTTGCAATAATGCTAACACTCGCAGTCCAAATTAAAGCAGAAAAGCCTCCTTAATAGTAATGAACTTAACGCTGTTGCACAAGAAAGCTTACAAATGCTTGCCCCTTTTCCCTGGTGTGATGCTCGTGTTTCCAGTGTCCCTCTGGGCAGCACTAAGGCTGATTCAGTCTTCCTTAGCAGAAGGGTTGGGGAGGGGGCGAGGGGTGTTACAGCAAATCCTCAACGTCTTGAGGTCTTCACCTTGAGGAGTTTGATGTTCATGAAAGATGTCTTCCCTCTTAAGTCTTGTGTCCACTTTGGCTATTTGAAGATGCTTTGTCCCCACCGCCTGGTCCCCAGCACCAGTGGCAGAGCTGCCCAGCGCCCAGCCCGGGCACACAAAGGACTGGTGTTTGCTGGGCAGTGCCTGCCCGGGGCAGCAGCCCTTGGCCGTGCGGGGTGTCCCGTCGCTGAGCTCAGGCAGGTCGGGCACGAGGCCCTTGGCCACGGGACACTTGTGATCACAGGGACACCCAGCTCAGGGTACCGCAAGCCCAGAGACGTCCTGAGACCTTGTGGTGTTGGGTCGGTGCCCAGTCTGTGGCCTGTTATTATCTGTCGTGGTTTAACCCCAGTTGGCAGCCACGCACCACCCAGCTGCTTGCTCACCCTCTCCACCCTCCGGTAGGATGGGGGAGAGAATCGGAAGGGCAAAAGTAAGAAAACTTGTGGGTTG
>NW_009221338.1:14501-30676 GCF_000690835.1 Fulmarus glacialis | reverse complement strand
AAAAAAAAAAATTGTAATGAGAAGAAAAACAACAAAAAGAGAGAGAGATGGATAAAACCCGGGAAAACAAGTGATGCAATTGCTCACCACCCGCCGACCGACCCCCAGCCAGTCCCCGAGCAGCAATTGCTGCCCCCCAGCCAACTCCCCCCAGCTTATGTACTGAGCATGACGTCATATGGTATGGACTATCCCATTGGCCAATTTGGGTCAGTTGTCCTGGCTATACTCCCTCCCAGGTTCTTGTGCACCTCCTCGCTGGCAGAGCATGGGAAGCTGAAAAGTCCTTGACTTGGTATAAGCACTGCTTAGCAACAGCTAAAACATCAGTGTGTTATCACATTATTCTCATGCCAAACCCAAGACACAGCGCTATAACAGCTACTAGGAGGAAAATTAACTCTATCCCAGCCAAAATCAGGACACTATCAATAGCAAAAATCATGTTTATGGGGCTAGTAGTTGGAAAATATTTGTGTCTGCCTCTCAGATTGGTCCTTGTGGAGTATTAGAGCCATACGATTAAATACTTAATAATTTCTTGCTCCCTAGTTTCCAGGAGAATGTTAGTTTTTAATTTTTATGTATAGGTCAGTTAGCAATTTAGATGGTGCTAGCCTGTGGCTTTGGTTTGGATTTTACCAGTTTTTGGGCCCATTCCTTCTTAAATGCCTGGGTGCTCCCAGCTGATAGAGCAGAGGAGCATCTCTGTGCTTTGCGGACAGGTCTGTGTCACAGGTGGCTGGCTGCTGGTAGAGCTGTGTTGATCAGAGGTGGCAGAATGTGGTGCATCAGTGATGGAATTTTATAGGAAAAATGTGCTTTTGTCTGCCTTGATAATTTTGCTCCAACATCCAGGGAAGTCCTTTTTGTTTAGAGTTGACTGATGCTTGCAAGAAGGATGCTTCTATGGATGGCTAACTGATTGGATTTTTTTTTTTTTTTTAATTACAGGTTCGAGTCGTCCTCCCATGCTATTAGCATGAGTGCCTATTTGCGTGAGCAGAGAAGGGAACTGTACAGCAGAAGTGGAGAACTTCAAGGTGGGGTAGTAGATAGTGTGCTACTTTGGATAATTCTCTTTTGCAGGAGCTTGAATATCCTGTCCATGCTATGTCAGGGTATTAATACCTCTCTACTTTGCCACACAGGCTGTCTAAATCTCTCCAGTTTTTAAGCTCTGATTATTTATTCTTATTATGTTGTGAAGCAGCAGGGTTTCTCTTTATTCCCTCTGCATTTTCAGCTAGAGGCTGAGGTCTTAAAATATACTCATAAAACAGTGGGTGAAATGCAAACAATCTTACCGTAAGCACTGCTTTTGGATAGTTGGAGCTAATGTCTGCTTCCTTATCTGCAGTTTATTTCCTTACATCATATGCTGAATGTGATACTTACCCTGGATTGCTTTGGGAGCTAAGCTCAGTCATCTCATATTTGAAGTTGCAAGTTTCTGTTGTATGGACTAAAGTGACCAATTCTTTGTCTTTTGTATCACACTTGAAGATGAAGAGTTGCAGAGTGTTTGAAAATGGTGAATTTGAAGAGTTGGACTACTCTTGCTGGTTTATATTGCTCGTGGCAAGTACTGTATATACACAGAGACGTGTTTTCTCCTCTGAGCAGGACATCATTTCATGTTTTTTTCCTGAATGGTCTAATTTATAAAACTGTTGGTTTTGGGAGCAAAATCAAGGGAAGATCTTAAGGCTCTCATGATAATGTATATCAGGACTAAATTATTTTGTATCATCTATTGTAGTTTCTTACTGGGCTAATCATAACAAGAAAATAATATATACTCTTCAAATATTACAGTGATGGACAAGGGTAGAATTTCTCCTTGAAATCTTACCCATGATAACTTTCAGTTGGCTTTTAATAGAGGATGTTTTATAATTTACAAGAGAATTTTTGGTTGACTTTGTGTTCCGTTCCTCCTTTTATAACTTAGTTGTCCTCAGTGACAAGTTAAACCCACAAGTGTGAAAAGAAGCCTTCAGAGATATACAGTGTTCTTGCGGACAGATTGCTTCACTTAGATGACTCTACAAAGATGATCTTAGTATTGATGATTAAGGATATAATGATTCACTCTATGGTAAATATTCAGATACTTCTGGATAAATCTGAGATAAACATGTACTGAAGTTGACGGTTGCCCACACTATGATCTGACAGCATACAAGAATAAAATAAAGTGGAGATACCGGTCTCTTAAATTATGGCATCACCATTTACGCGCACTTGGAAGGTGTTTAGCTTACAGCTCTTTACCTTTTGAGACTCAAGTTCTCACCTTCAAAATCCATCACATGGTCTTGTGCCCAGGATTAATAGCAGGATGTTGTGAAGTGTAAGCTGTTTTATTGCCCCATCATTTTCTTATACCAGTGGGCAGCAGGATTTAAGTAGTTACTTCTCTACAGTTAATAGCTCTGTGTTACAAACTGCATGGGACAAATGTGGGTTCAAAGCCAAGAATTTTGAAGCTATTGAGGGCACTAAGTTTGGAGCAGTGATGGGGCCATCAGGGAGCCTGCAACACTTGCCTCAAAAATTTCAGGTCACTTTGGGATGAGTCCTGTTGCCTTCTGTCATTCCCTGTTGCCTCCACCCTGACCTGACCAGTTGTCCATGTTGCTGTAGAAACACAGTAGAGAACAGTATTGACTCACTCCACATCTGTGTCCTCTTCCAGGTACCTTGTGGCTGAGAACTGGGTATTTTTGTGGTTACTGTTGCTGTTAGGCGGAAGTGAGGATTTGTTTTTAAATAGGTCCTTTCCTGGGTTCAGAACCCGTTACTGACGGGCACAGCCAGATTTCATGAGAGAGTGACTCCTTATTGATATAAGACAAATCTTGAGGCAACGTTTGTCATGAGTGGGAGATTGTGAGCGTTTTCAAGAGAGGAGGATGCAAAAGAGAGCTGTGCAGACTTCCAGCTGCCGAGCTAGCACAGGGTTGGAAAGAACAAAGCCTATGAGCTGACAAAGAAGTAAAGGACAAAATATAGGAATTAGTGTGGATAGGGACAAGATTATATTGCCCTTTCTGGATGAATTGGAAGAGTTTGAACATGATGCAATAGGTGACAAAAAGTCAATGTAGGGAGTCAATAGGGACAATAGATGAGATGACTTTGCTGAGAAATCTTTGCACTTTAACCATCAAGAAAAGTTTCCCTTTGAACTTTATGTTAAAAATGTACTGTCCTCTCTTTCTATTATAAGCTGCTGTTCCCTTTTAGGTAGCTCATTCATCTTGCCAACTCCCAGACCACAGCAAGATCTGCATTTTGATTTTTTTTTTTTTTTTTTTTACCCCTTTTAAAGAGAAATACAATTTAATTTTTCAATCAGGTTACTGGAAGGCAGGCATGTGACACTCTTTTCTGTGAATGCCACACAGTTTCTCTTCCTGACAGCCTTATCCACAGGGATGATTTTTCAGTGGCAGCAGGGGAAGGGTGGCTTGTTAGGAAATCTTTTTCCTGAAAAGATCTTCAAAGAAACATGTGCATTAAAAAAAAGAACTTACAAAAGTTTGGCTCATGCCAACTTTTTGAAATAAGAATTTAATTTAAATAGCCTTAAAATGTGTGAAGATCAGAGTGATGCTTTGTCATTAACCTCTTTCATTTGGGCTGAAATAGTGCAGTGCATAAGGCACACATTATCCCTCGGTGGGAGAAAGGGACCTGCTGTAAGTGATTTAGAGATGGAAGGATTAATTCTTGTGTCTTATTCCACTGAAATTGGAGGGGGAAGACTTAGGCCATGTATTTTTCCCTTCAAGTTGGACACACAAGTTGTTTGACAATAGTTATTAAAAAGAAGGGGAAAAAAAAAAGCAAGTACATAACTGAAATATTTCCTTCTAGACTAACATAGATGTGGTGCCCCAGGTTGTTGTTGGAAGTACAGCGTCAGAGGTGGTTTCTTCTCTACAAAACAAGTAATGATCATCATTAAGCTTCGCATTTCTTTTTTCCCCCTAAGAGCACGTCTTGGCCATGTGCTGGCTGGGCAATTTACATTTTCCTTGTTGGAGCTCTCCTGCCATTTGTCAAATATGATGTTGTTTTTATAGACTGTCTTAAATAATGGGGGTATATTTTAAAAACAAGTAAGTTTATTCTACGAGCAGCTGAATGACTGAAGCCTTGTTTGTCGCAGATGAGTCTCCTTTTCTCCCTTAATGCCCTTCCGTCATTAGCCACACCTCTCACCATGTCTCTAAACCTGCTTCATCCCCCTCACTTCTTTCTTCCTGGCACCCACCAGTGCCTGCCTATGTCCCCAAACCACGCACTAAACAAAAAGAAGCATGTACCATGGCTGGATGAAGCGAAGTACGTACCGAGCAAGCAGCCAGCCCCGTGCTGAGGAAGCAAATGTGCTGGTTGCTGCCTGGCGGGTTGGTCCAACAGCGTGGAGAGCTAACACGTCCTCACTGCAGCTTTTCCTTCCGTGGAGGCACATGTTTCGTCTGCACGGCTGTTTTCACAAAACCTCTAAGAATTTACTGCTTTTAAGATCTATGCCTCTGCCACGTTCGGCAGAAATTGGCTCACCAGCTCAATTGTTGTGAGGATGGTACAGCCAGCTGGACAGACAGAAGATCAGATAACTCTTATTTTCATCGGAAACTAGGCTAAAATGTTGCTGTATTTCACCAGAGAGGTGGTTGCTTGTCGCTGACCGGTGGAATGAATCCCATGTGTGCACCTTATTTCATTCCACTGCTGCCTTCAGTTACCAATGATTTCTTGGGAATAAAAATGTGATTTCTTGCCGTTGAGGGATGTCAAGGACTGCAGGAGGGGACAGTAGATGGTAGGAGGGTGTCACTGGGGCTGCATAGTAAGGCAGGAGACAGTCTGCAGGGACCTTGAGGTTTTTTCATTAAATTGAATGTAACTGGTATCTGGGAAACACGGTTTCAAGCAAAAAATAAAGAGCAAGACCACTACTATTCTGCATAGTATCTATGCATGTCTGGATTTCTGATTGTGTGTTCTGGTAATGTGTTTTAAAAGCACTAACCCAAGTTTTAATTTCATTGTACTGAGCATGGTACATACATGATTTGTGCATTGTATATACCTGAAAGGATTAGTTTTCACATGATCTAGCAGCCTTTACCAGCAGTTGCCTTGCACAAGTGCCTTGAAGTCTGTCTTCCAGGGGTTTACATGGCTACATTTTGTGTGGCTGGGACAAAGGGGCAGTGGCAGGGGCTGGATTCTGGAGATGCCAGTCAATTGGAAAAAACCCCGTAAAAAAAAAAAAAAAATGGAAGCCAACAACAGAAGCAAAAGAAGCCATAACCGAAAATGGAAAGCTCAGTGGACGATAATCTTTATTTCAGAAGGTGCCTAATCTGAGCTAGTGATCGATCTTACTCGTGGATAGCCTCGTGTGCGCAGGATTCAGGAGACCTGGGTGGGAGAGCTCCGAGGGCACGAGATGTCTCGCCAGCAGCCGTGCACCGTGCTGCTCGCTGTTGGCTGATAATTTCTAGCACCGTATTACTTTGTCGAAGGTGGTGTCAGTTATAGGCTGCTTTTACATATATCGGGTATTGTTTCGGAGTCCTGTGGCCACAGGGAATTCATGTAGCTGTATATTGTGCTCACGGTAACGGTGGCCTCAGTTTAGTTTATCAGCAGAAATGGGAAAAGACGTTTTTATACGCTGTGAAAATCTGAAGAGCCTCGAGGGTGCTGATCAGAATGGAAAATAGCATCCGGTTTCTCCGTTACCTGTGCGTGTGCAGGCCCTGGTAGTTCATATCAAGGTCAGCTTTGCTGGTGGTGTACATCTGGGCCGTTTTTAAGGATGAAATGTTAAGTGCTCCCAAGCAGCTGTTGTTCCCATGGATGTTAATGGACTCCACAGCTGCTCAGCACCTCTTAAAATTTGGGCTTGTTATTTGTTTCACCCTGGAAGCTCAGTGCACTTCAGCATTAATTAAACTTCTCAGTGTCTTTGCGGAGTAGGATTTTATTTGGATTGAGGCTGCACAAGCTGCAGTATGCAACGAATCGTCCTGGGAGGGACGATGGGAGCAGAATTAGAGTCAGAATCCCAGAGTCACATTTCAGTCTTTTGTTAGATCACAGTGATTTAAGTCTGAATATGTTATGGTATTAATGTATATTCATATAAATGGTGCCTTGGGCACTCTGGACGCAGCCGTGCGTTGAAGGAGGTGGCTCTGCAGCCCTGTGGTTGCTGCTGTGCCCGGCCGTGTGTGTGCCGCCCTGCCTGGCGGTGGGAGCTCAGGAGGATGCTGCCCCTTGAGGAATCACTGCCTACAAGTGCTTTTGTGCTGTGTAAGAGGATTGAAAATATTCTTGTGTTGTCATTGTGCCTTTGGGTTTATTCTTTTCATTTGTTTTTGTTTTTTGTTTTTTGTTTTTTTTTTTAAATTGTGTCCTCTCTGATCCTACTACTTGGGCATCTTGCAGTTGAGTTTGTGCTCCTATTGTCACTGGAAGGTAGGGCAGTGCTTGTTGTACAAGCAAGACAGAAAAAAGTTAAGTGACTTCGCAGAGAAAGTCCTTAATAGAACAAAGAAAGAAATTCATGCCCTAAAGCAGTGTTCCCCCAACTACTGGGCACACTTTGTGTGCTGAACTGAAACAGCAAAAATTCTGTATTTCTTTATGAAGTTATTTGAGCAGTTTCAGTCCAGAACATCCCTGTGATGTAGTGCACTTTTTTTTACTTCTTAAAAAATCTGTGTAAGTTCCCTTTGCTTCATTTTTCTTAAGGTTTAGTTTGTCAGAGGTGATTTTAAATACCCAGGACTCTTGCTTAGTTACTTTTCTCTTGGTGGCAGTAGCAGAGCATTATATAAATTTAATTTTTAAACTCCAAAATGAAAATCTGATGCAAGAATCTCTTGTGGATTCTAAATATGCAACACTCAAATATCTCAAAGTTGGCCAGTAGTTCAGCTATATATATCATGTATAAGATTTCTTTTTTGCCAGCTACCATGTGAAACATTATCTTTCTTATTTGAATGTCTCTTAATATTGGCCACGTGTTCATCTCCTGGGTTGCAGTGGGTGACACTAGAAGTTTGGACCTTGGCTGAATGGCTCAGGCATAACTGTTGGTGCTCGGAATTACCCAACTTCTGCAAGTTTAAATGATCAAGCATGGTCCCAGGGAATTAGTAGGAGGGCTACAAAACTAAAGGTGTATCATGTCCAGCTCTGGCAAAGGATGGCAAATCGGGCTGTGAAACAAAGGTCTGTTGTAATGAGACAATAGATACTGGATTCTTTTTTAACCTTATTTCTTAAAAGTAGAAACTCTAAGGATTTTTTTTCTTGCTGGCCAGGTGATAAATGGAAAGCCATGAACATCCCTGTGATACAAATTTAAGTTTAGGGAATGGATTTGGGTTACTCGCCAGTATGCTGTTCATCTATTCTCGGTCCAAGCCTGAAAATTGCTTACCATAAGGTTTTAAGTAATTAAGGAAATCAAAGAGAAACTCTGCTAATTAAGATTTTGACGCCAAGAAATAGCAGCGGAGGCAAATGGTATCTGATATG
This sequence comes from Fulmarus glacialis, assembly GCF_000690835.1. Taxonomy (NCBI): domain Eukaryota; kingdom Metazoa; phylum Chordata; class Aves; order Procellariiformes; family Procellariidae; genus Fulmarus; species Fulmarus glacialis. The sequence continues at coordinate 23,098 of NW_009221338.1, read as the reverse complement.
ACAAGGGCACAATGTAAGGCCAGGTCTGGGGAAAATGCAGTTATTTGTAGGTGCCTTGTTCCATTTCGATTCACCAAAGGGCTGCTGGAGGGAGGCAGCTGTGTTCACCGGTGACAAAAACGAATCTTGACACTTTGGATAATGAAAATTTGGTTCAGCACCTTTTAGAGATATGTATGATAATATCTTGTCAGTCAGAGGCAATGAGGAGGGGGGGAAGCAATATAATTCTTGTCTGGTTAAAGGAGATGTTGTGACAAGTGGACCGTCCCAGTTAAAAATATCCTTTAGAAAAGGATGGGGAATAACCAGTTGAAGAATCAGCAAGTTGGTTATGCTGAGGAGGGGGAGACGATTTGATGTTATGAACCTCCTGTCACGCAGTTGCTTTTGTCTCCCCGTGATGCGCAGGATCACAGTTTGCTTTGAGCTTGGGGAGGGGAGGGGAGGGGAGAGAATCACTTTTTTGTGGTTTGACAGTATTAATGCAATCATCTAGTTCAGACCTTGTAAGCCCACTTATTATTTCCTCTGCGTGTGTTTTTTCTGGTTTAGCGGATTAGCTGCGCTGTCTCTTCAAAGGCTATCCAATCAAGAAGGGGTTATTAAAACTGGGGCGCTTTATGACTGAGAATTAATTAGAGCAACATTTTCATGCAAAACATCCAATTTTTTGATTAGCAATGGAGCAGGGCCGCAATTAACACTCTAGGAAGCTTAAATTTCCAGCATTTTGATTCTCAGAAAATGAGATTATCAAACTGAGGTCAGGCACTTGACAGCAAAAGGGGGATTATGTGTAAGAAAATAATTTGTTTCTTAATTTTGCCTCTGAGATTGTTATTAAAGCTACGGCGAATTCAGAGGGAGGCAAAAAGAGGAGGGAGACACCTAAAAATGGAAGCAGGAGAGACCCTTTGGTTTATTAGTGTCCTCTCCGCTGTGCAAAGAGCTTTCCTCGTCCTGGCCTTAGTGAGAGCACGCTTTGCATTTGATTTACAGCAACAGGTTTTCATTGCTTTGTGGGGTTAGTCCACCTTTTCCAATCGATGTGTTTTGAGACTCCTGCAGTGTTTTTTTTAAATATTCAAAATATTTGTACCCAGGGGAAGGAGGCAATGCAATCATTTTAATTGACAGATCACTTTGTCTCAGTTCCTTTAAGCAAGTGTGTGGCCCGTGTGTTTTTTAAACAATTTTTTTTTGATCCATTGCTGGTGTCTGAGGATGTATATTACTGCTTATTAAAGGCTGACCTTGGCCAGCCGTCGGAGTCTTGAAAAAGAAGCAGGGCATCTCTGTCACTTCTAGAGAACACTTAAGGGTTTGGAGGGAGTTTATATCTCCCACTTAATTCTTCTCACTTCTCAGGCAGATGTAAGGTGTTGAAAGTCAGGCTCGGTCTGTGAGATCTCTTCTTTGGCTTGTGTTGGGGACTTTGAGCAGGCTAAGGCAGTACGAGTCACTTTTGATAGCCTGTCGATATTTGCTGACTACTGCAAGTTCAGAGAGTGCCAGTTAGCATCTCTGCAAAAGAGCAGGAAATCGGCTGTCATCCGTCTGCTTTTTAAAATGATCATACAGTTCTTTTTATTGCTACTTATTTTTGAGCAAAATTGTTCATGAAAGCAAACACTGTGAAGTTAATTGCTGTTAGCAGCCACGCTAGCCACATTCTTGGTCCTGGGTCTTACCTGGCAGTGCCTGCAGCTATTGCATCCTTTTCAGCAGCATTCACGTTATGAAGGAAGCTCACACTTAGCTCACATCTTTAATTTATCTTCACAGGTTGGACCTTATGCAAGCCTGGCAGCGCACCTCAGTTGTGCTTTGCTCCCTGATGTGGCCTTGGCAATGCACTCCAACCTTCGACCATGACAGTATTTCGGTATTCGGTTTTGGGTCTCTGTTCAGGGCATCTAAATAAGTCTTCGGTCTTGACTTCAAGCTCTTCTTACTTTAGTCCTTGGCCCCATACATTGTTCTCCTCAATTCAGAGCCCAAGGACCTCTAGTAATCTACTACGCAGATTGTCAAATGCCGTATGGTCCTTTCTTCAATATGAAAAACAAAAATACCAGGGCATCAAGGTGTTGTATCAGTAGAGGAGCTTCTCAAAGACTGAAAATCAAAGATGATGTAATCAGTTATGAGTTCTGTCATCAGCTTAGATTATTCATCTTCACGACTATCCTACTAGTGCTAAGCTTCGTTCCCCTGTTGATATGAGGAAGCACACTGAAAAAGTACTCATTTTATAAAATACTCCCACAAATGGATGTTTCAGTCTTTTCTAATATTGCTGGGAGGCTGCTCTGACCAGGTCTGGTTTGTGTTGTGTTGTTACAGTTCTGGGCAGAAAGACTCTCTTTCTCCCAGAAAGGTTTTCTGGGACTCGCCGTGTCACAGTGCCTTGTTTGGAAAGCAGTCATTGATTTTCAAGGTGCTTACTTACAGCTTCTTTTCAGCTTTGAGTTTTGGATTACTAAAGAATTTGAGGGCTTTGTGGTGAATTTACAAAGACATTGTGGAATTATCTCGTATTATGCAGATTAAAACAGAATAGGTAGGAAATGTTTGTGCCTGTGAATGGTAATATCCTGTTTTGTATCAATTCCTGGTGTTTTTTTTCAGGAGGATTGGGCTTTTGGAGATACTGAGCCATTTCAGCTTCATTCAGTGAGATGTTCAAGTCCTGATATCCATTAAAATCAGTCTGTATGTTTTCATATGTTTAATTTCTAATTGGGTGTAACTTAACCTAAGTGAACATTAAGTGATCTAAATTCAGGGGTGAATAAAAGGAAGCATCTCTCTGTAATGTGACTTACCTGAATTGGAGAGTATCTTCTCTCCTTTTTCCCTTGTATCATCCAAAGCACAGCTTCCTGGGCTAGTCTGCACCAGGCAGTCGACTGCGCTATGTCAGTGCATAAGATGTGTCCCAGGCTGGAACAGATAAATCACGCTTTGCTTTTCTGAAGGACAGTGGAAACATTTCATCAGTGTAGCCAGCAATAAAATAACTGTGATACAGTTGAACAGGTACTCTTCTTACTGTGATCTGAAATAATATGCTCTTCCTTTCTCTCCGTATGAGAGCTTCACACTCTCCTGGAATTTGTGCTTTTGTACAAAGTTCAGTAGTAAACCATTTATTTAAAACCGTTCTGTCTTGCTGTTTAGGATCAGGATTCTCTCAGTTTGGTATGAGCAAGTCTGGTTTCCGACAACCTACTCTGCTTTGAGGAATATTCATTGCTGCACTGGTGGAAGTGGGCTGCAACAACCTGAAAGAGTGAAAAAGGGTCCGCAGGTTATTAAGTGGATGGTATTGCCATTGTCTCTTCTAAAATTTTAATCATCTGAAGCCAAAATCCTATTTTTGAGCTCTGGCTTTCCTTAGGACATTATTTACTGCAAAGCCGTTTCTGTGACTAGTTTAAGGAATGATTTTAGATTGCTTCCGTGTTGGGTTTTTGTTTGCTGCCAGGGCATTCCAGCGTGCCTTTGGTACCCCAGGTTTAGATTCTTACATTTACCTTCTGTTCTTGTTAATGATAATAGTTTACAGCCATTTGAATCAGGGTTTGGCAGTTGCTAAGTACTAAACAACACCATGGTGTTAGGCTGTAAAATGAAAAATAAAAAAATATCCAGTGGGAATGTGGATTAGCTGAATACAATTAACTGGCTCAGAGTTCGACCTGGCGAAGGTCCTGTTCGTTTGGGACCTTTAGTGACCAGGTTAGCCAAAACTGCAATATGTATACTTAAAGAGGATACATACTTTTTGAAAGAGGTTTATACAATATATTTACTCTCTAGAATGATTCCTTTACTTTCAAATTGCTATGATGGCGTTGTATATATATATATATTTTTTTTTTTTTTAAATCTGGCCTGTTAAATGGTGTAGAATCCCAAAATGCTCTTAGGTGCTTATGTTTTATGTTGAAATTTTGCTGACATTTGGATTTTTCAGCAAGTTCTTACTTGTTTTTGTACTGAAGTTTTGTCCAGATCCATTTTTTTAAAGTGGGTCAAATTCCTGTTTCCCTGTCTGTAATTTCTTTGTTTTCACCTTTCAACTTAATCATCAAGACAGTAAATACATTGCTGAAACCCTGCTTTTATTTCTACTGTTTGATAGAGTAGCTAATCCTAATTAAAAAAAAAAGTCAAACAGAATTGTCTATGGAGAGTGAACTGCCTTCTTGCCTTTTCTGCAAATTTTACACCCTCCAAGCTGAGACATCTCCAGAAAGCAGTTAGATATCACAGGGTATGGCAAATTACAAAGCATAGCTTAAGGGTGAGTGCGGAGGCAGTAGCTGTTGCTCTTGCCTTGTCTTGTACCTGTTCAGTGGGTAAAGAAGTGTTTAATCTCTGGCCCTGTCATTCTAATGCCTCTAATCTATATTTAAAGTCCCTTAAAAATGCGAACCCATTGTTTTTCAAGTAGCATAAAAAATGCACCAGGGACAGCTGTATTAGCACTTGGATTTTCTCCTTTGGCTTTGACGGATGGATATATACATTTTTTTTACACTGAAGAGTTTTTTATCTTGGTAATGTTGAAATGAAACTTTACAGTGACAGAGTAGTGGGCAGCTTTAGAAAGCCCTGCTTTCAAGTAGGGTTAAAGCCATTTAGGTGAGCATGAATTAACATTTCCCTTGTCTTGTAAAGGTCACCCTTTAATTGAGATTCACCACGTTCAGTCCAAAGCCTGGGTTCGAGGAGATCTCTCTTCGCAAAGAAGGCACAAATTGGCAGCATAATCTCATCAGAGGCTTAGGTTATATGGTAATAAATCATTCAATTCGAAGCTAACGAAACTGCCACAGAGCGTAAAACACGCCAGATGCTTGAAAGACTTTCGTGGCTTAGAGTTTGAATAACAGTTGGAGGATCTGTAGATGTCTTGAGTTTTTCCTAATAAGGAAGAACTGTTGGGAAGAAAGTAATTCTTACCTAATTAAAGGATTAAAATATTACACATTCGGTTTTATGTTAGCTGCTATTCATTTTGTCCAACATATGAATTGAAGGTGTGGTGTCGCTATCATGTATATCTTTTTGTGTATGATATATCAGAAATTATTGCAAAAAAAAAAAAAATGGCAACAGCTTTCGTACATCCATTTTACCCTGCCTTTTCTAGAGAGATAAATGTGTGCTGAGAAGGTGATTCCCATGTGTAGAATAAAGATGTAACTTTAATCAATAAAGTGATGTGATTTAGAGTTCTGAAGATACAAAGGCTAACAGTTTCTGAAGGGCTCTTTGGGCTAAGTGCATAAATTGTTGTTGAAGTTTTTTCTTAATATATCATGTACGATATTAGAATATTTTGTTATCAGAAGATAGAAATAGGGATATTTTTCAGGTGAGGAGGGTATCATGGAAGAAGGTTTTGCATCCAGTAATAATGTGAGTAGATGGATAGGGAAAAGGGTATTTTTGCGGAGGCTGGAGATGGAGAAAGGCAATGCCCATGAGAAGCACCAGAGCTTTGAAGCCTCTTGTCAGTGGGTTTTTAAATCTCTAATTTCCTGGCTTTTTTGGGTTGTTTTTGGAGCTTGAATGGAATTGTCCATTCATGGCTGCCTGTGTGTATCAGAGCGAACGGTTTGGGTTAGCAGGTTGACTGCTGCTTGTACACATGTTACAGTGCAGAGACCTGGCACCTGTAACTCGTGTAGAAATGTCCCTGTTCTGCTGTCGATTGACTCAAGATCTGGCTTCTTGTACTCTCCCCATTTCACTTCTTGTTGTTTGGTCTTTTCATAGCAGGTCACCAGATCAAGGCCAGCGTCACCTGTAAGGACCTGGCCAGTGCACCAAATGCAAGTGAACCTCATTGCTTTTGGACTGGAGTGGAGAAATTCTGCTTTCTGTCTTCCCTGTTGTGCCCATGTTCTTTCAAGTGACTAGAGAGATGAGGTGGTGGCATTTCTGGAGTATGGGAGAGGAGCCTCATTGTTTTAATTCTATTACAAGGTCCGTCAGATGGACCATCAGAAGAAGTCGTAGAAGGACATGGTGTGCATGTTGGATACATCTTTAATAGGAGCTTGTTTTGTCCAATTTAACTGACCTCAAAGATCTGAATTTGGATGCATTCATGGAAAAACGATTCAATGAACAACCTTGTCTGAGAAAACTGCACCTTTCCCTCAAACTGTACCTGAGTATCTCTCTGGCCAGATAATGATAGTGCCATGTGCGCAGGCTCCGTGGGGTGACCCTTGTGGTCAGCTGTGCCAGCTCTTTGGGACATGTCCTGGGCAAGGCCTTTTCATTATACGGAGGTGAAGGCCTCAAAGGTTACTTCTGAACCCTATAAATTTGCTAGTAGCTTTGCCTGTCCTTTCACTGGAGTTGTAGATACTTGAGTGATCTGAGCTTGCAAGCTGCTTCTGCAAGGATATGGGGTGGTTGAAGCAGGAAGAAAGGTGCTTCAGAAGGCTTTAAAGTCTGTTCTTTCCATGTTAACTGTCACAAAAAAATAAGCTTTCAGGCAAGACAAGAGACATTTCTTCACCTCACTTTTCCCTGGAGCATTTGGAGTGTTAGGACTTTTCAGGAGTCCCAGGACTGGTCTCTTGAGGTGGCTGCTCTTCTGTGGATACTTTCTCTCTCTAGTTCCTACCCAGTCTCCTCCTAAAATTAGGAGACCCCCTTTTTGCTTATGACAACTGGTCCCTTTTCGTCAGTGGGTTCACAGTTTCAGTAAATGCCTCATACTGTCACAGGATCCTTGGGTTTTGCTTCTCCAGTGGTGATCAGGATCAGATCAATTGGCTCATTTTGGGAGAGGAGTATGCATGTGAAGCTTTCTTCCCAAGAATTCATCATTTGATTATACACCAAGCAAAGGTTGGCCACTCTTTATAGTTACTAATATGCCATATTTATATCTAATTTCATAAAGAAACGGTACAGGGAGAGTAACCAACCTCCATGTTCGAAGTGGCATTTGCAGTTCCTCACATGCATGTGCGCACCAGCGTCTGAATTTAAATTCATACTCTGTATATAGATTTCCCAAATTTTCACGCTTCTATTTCCAGTCTTTTGAGCCACGTAGTCACTACAAACGCGGAGAAGTTGTTGAAACCAGATTTTTCTATGTGTTTTCTCCATATAAAAGTTCTGCAGCTGCTTGAAGGAGGTTGTTCCAAGTTTGCTGGAGAAACCCAGAATGATTCTTTTTCCTCTAAATATTGGGTACAGCAAATACTTGCTGAAGATCTCATTAGTGTTTTCATATTTCATTTTAATTACTTAATAGTGTAATAGCAAAGACTTGATGCTCAGTAGCTGGATTCTTTTACATAATATCAAAAATATTCTGAGTGATTGGGGGCTTAGAGTGCATCTGTGCGCCTCTTTGGGAATTTTAATTGCACTGATCATGTGGTTGTGTTTGACTTAATTGTCACCAGTAGTTATTGGATGAGATCCCTTGCATAAGCACTGTATTCACTGTACCTCAATGGCATCTAGAAATGTGTGAACAAATGTAACAAATGGCACTTTCTTTGTCTGCTTAATGAATATGTAAGTGATTTCAAATGGCCTCTTCCCTAGACTCTAACTATGTATTTCGTTCATAATGGGAGATACGTTGATATTATGTGGAAAAGCTATAATTCCAGTAATAATTGGTTTATAGTGCACTCAGTGCTTTTCCCTCAGCAAGGTAAGATGCCAATTTGGCATGACCCCAGGTTAAATAAGGAAGAAGCACGTGCCCAGCGTGTGGCTATACGATACCATGATGCTTGGGGTCAGTTGCCACCCATGGGAAATAAGCGCTAGTGCCTTTTTTAGCTACTGTGGAAATGTGAGGATTTACTTATAGTTGGCTGAAAGTTATTTGCACAAAATATTTGGTGAAATCTAAAGTCTGTAATAGTTCAGGGGCCACGATGTTAAATAGTTTTTGTGGGGTGTGTACCCAGAAGGGCGTTACTACGTTTTAAAGATAATTACTGTGCAAAAAGCAATCAAAACCCACTTCATCTGGAAATGTCCCTATTTTTTATGTGTGTTAAGTATTTCACCCCAAGAGGACCAGGCAGTTTCTCGGTGACTTTGCAGAATCCTAAAATAGAGAAGTACTTGGGTAGCATTGGAAGCATTTGTAAAATCCACGCTGTTAAAATATTGGGTAAATGGGGGATTTTACAGCTGGAAAAATGAGTATGCTAGATTGAGTTAGAAAAGACAGTGCTCAGTCTTGTAATCTAAATGTCCCAGCCAAGAAACATGCTGTGCCCTTGGGTCGTTCGGGTGTCCCTTCGTTGGGCACATGGTCATGTTAACACAGTAAAACTGGACATAGCGTCTGTGGAAAGTGCCTCTTCTGAAACATCTTCCAGCAGGCTTTAGGTGTGCTGAAATTGCGCTTATAATAGAGCGTGTCTTGAGAAACCTAATCAAGAGTCCTCTATATTGAATATGAAATTGTGCCTGAAGCTTGGTTTTGATGTCTGTGTTCTTAATATTAAAGCACCTAAAGCAGGTTTTTTGGAGGATCAGGGTTTATATGCAGAAGAGAAATTTCTTGATTGTGAGATTTATTG
>NW_009221338.1:0-14484 GCF_000690835.1 Fulmarus glacialis | reverse complement strand
AAAGAGGGAGGAAAAATCCTCTGACACCTAAATGCGTCTGCAACGTAAAGCTATTGCACGTTGTATAGGAAACAGTCTTTTGTCAACGGCATAACAGGCTGTGTCATTCCGTGCATTGCTTCTGTATTATTTTTTATCTTGCAAATTAATTTGTAAGTGAACCATTGTGGTACAGAAAGCAAAAATTAAATGATTCACCAACAGTGACTTCTTATATTATTTCCCTCTCTGACTTAAATCATAGAATTGAAAAGACCCTTAAGATGATCAACCGTTAACCTAGCACTGCCAACTCCACCACTAAACCATGTCCCTAAGCACAACTTCTACATGTCTTTTAAATACCTCCATCAACCATTAGATACTTCTAAATGCAACCTTCATCTCAGAATCTGGATACCAATGTATTTCTTGCAACCTTTTGCTTTCTAATTAGTTCCCTGGAAGAGAAGCGCTTAGGACTGTATTAGTAGTAATAGCTGGTGCATGTGTGTATATAGAGGAGATGATGTATTGCAAGATATGTTTCCACATAAATATCTGAGAATTCTGGTGGTGTTAATAAAGGTCTGTTATCCCTAATTGATGAGTTCGGTGCTGTGTTGGGTATTTCACGTATCTGGGGGGAAAAAAAGCTCAACAAAAGGCCTTTCCTTACTTTGTCAGCTTACTTGATAACTGAAGGAAGTCAAGTGTTTGTTTAGCGGTGCGATAAGGAGGTGTGCTGTGTCTGAATACCCAGTTGCATTACTCTTACAAACACAGATGTCAGGCTATAATTTTCAGTTTCAATAGACCAGTTTGGCATTATTACATTAACCATACCAGATTGAGCACTTATCTCTACTGTTATATTGTGTCTGTAATTATATAGTGCCTTACTACCGGTATATTCTCTTAGAGCCTGTTTGGAATATAGAATAGTGTATTAAAGATAAAAGCCAGGGGTGGTTTTTACTGAAAATATTTATAGCTTTTTTCCCCTCTTGTTTTAGGAACTAATTTCATTTATAGAAGTTTATATAATTGCTTTAGGGCTTATCTTGGTTTGTGTTATAGTTAAATGGTCTATATTCTTTCTTATTAATAATAATCAGTTACTTGATCCTTTTTTGGAGCCTACTTTTTTCATCCAGAAATAATGACCGGTTCATACATTTGCGTGTCTGAACTATTCAGCTTCAGACCAAGGGGCTTTGTGTTTGCAGTGACACGTGGAGTTTGGGGCAGGAATAACCTGAGATACTGGGCGATGTGTAAATGGTGCTGTGCCATCTGTGCACCTTAATTTCATTTGGTATCCTGCAGGTAAGTATCATTTGTCTAGCTAAAGGTTTTATTTTTAAGACCATTTTTGTAACTAGAGGATCCAATTTAGGAATTTAACAAAAAGTCGCCCACTGTAGCTTGGCCTTTACCTTTGTATGACAAAAGGCGCTTAACCTATTTCAGGTGCTACAACTACAAAGAAAAAAGGGGAGAATAATTTTATTTTCTCCTGTTGAGTGGGCATAGAGATCTGAAATAGAGAGATACATCTGCTTGAGGAAGGAAAAAAATACAGCATCTCTTATCTGGCAGGTAGAAGAGCAGATGCCCTATTCCCAGTCAAAAGATGCTACAAAAAGTAGATGGAGGATTGCCAGATCTCTGAATTGTGTCCTTCTCTGTGACTGCTTTTACTGCTTTGGAAAACTAGAGTCCTTGCACAGAAAACTTGTTGTTACATTGAAAAATGATTTTAAGTAGTCTGAACATCTAAGACACATTGCAGAGTAGGTAATATCTGCTAACGTATATAGTTGTAGCATAGTTGGTGATTGACTGTTTGTCCGTTTAAAGTTTTATATGCTGTCCTGGATAGAGTTTGGTCTGTATATGCAGCAAGGCATTAAAGTGAAAGACTTTGTAACATATAGAGACAATCCTGCCTGGTCTGCTCAAGGAGATTGAAGCAGTTGGGGAGCGTGGTAGGTACGGCCTTCAACATCTTTCCCAAGGTGCCATTTTCAATACCTCTTCTTTTACTTTACCACAGAGTTCATACACGTTCTCCTCAGGCAGAAGTGATAAAAAAGTGATTAGTTTGAATATTATGTTCTCCTGGTTTAATACTGTATCTTTCATTCCAGTTACTAGTCTTGGCACTCATGTAAGAACTCCTCCTTTACATCCAGTTTCTGTGTTGCCATTCTTTAGACCAAAGTCTTATAAATATCTGCTACTTAGGCCTGGTTGCTACACCAGCTCTTCTAGTACGGAGTTATTTACTTGTTATTTATCCTGCAAGTCTTTTTTTTCTCTTACATATTTCCAGTAAACGATGGTGTCCTTGAAGTACCTCCAAGATGTGTGCTGTTCTTTCCCATGATGTGCTGCCTTTTACATAAATGTATCTATTTTGGACCCTTTTTGATATAGTAATGGTTACCTACTTCAATGACAAAGCTTTATAATTTCATGGTTAGAAGAGTACAGAAAGCACTGCTTTTACATGGTCCTGAAAAGCCTAGGAAATGGCGAAAGAACTGCTCTTTATTTTGAATTTCACATGGAGTCTGGATTAACTGACACATTTAAAAAGAAAAAATCACAGCAAGAAGTTGCTCTCAGACTGCCGCATGGACTTGGTAAAGTCTCAGGCATCTCAGTCTTGCATGGAAGTGAAAACTGCACGTGGCCAGTTGGGAATGCATCATCTTTCGTTATTTTGTACACATCCTTCAGTTGCGTTGTGCTGTCGTGAGAAGGGCTGTGTGGTACCGTGCTCCCTTAGCCGTACCGCTGAGACATGCTTTAATACATGTAAGGCTTTTAACTCAATGCTTCTCAGCACTTGCTTGCTAACAGTACCCAAGTGTTGCATTTCAGGATTTGAAGTGGCTGCTTGTGATGGCCGTGGGTAACATCACACCAAGACAATTAGTAACTTCGGTGGACTTGGTCTGGCTATTGAATAATCAACTTTGAGAGTGCCAGCTAGGTCCTGCCGGAGGACCAGGTGCAGGAAGTATTGAGGAGCCCATGTTTAAGATTTGTGTAACATCTTATGTATACAGCCTGGGTATGATCTTGATGCGATTTTAGAAATTTTAGGTCACCCTGGTGACGATGTGGTTCTCTGTCTTCTTCTAAGTAGAGAAGCAGAGTGCAAAGCTGGAAAAACCTTAATTATATGCCTTGCTTTGTTAAATATTTAGATTAGCTAGAGGTATTCTGAGAGGACTGTGAATCCTCTAGTAGAAGACCAAAGAAAAGAGAAGCTGGAGATTTTAGTTGAAAATTTCTTTTAGGTTTTTGTGTTCCTTGATTGTATGCTATGATATCACAATCCCTACCATCTTAAAAGAGATCTTAAAGTTTAGTTAGTCTAATTTATCCAGGAGACACTTGGTTTACTGCCTTTTTGTTACTAGAAAAGAGTATTTGTTAGCTGGTTTAGTAACACGAAGCTGATCTGTCAGGGCTACACAGAATCACCTTTAGGTGAAAACCACAATTGATTGTGTTGGTTTTTTTTAATATTGGCTGTTGACTCTCAATTTAATAGATCCAGGAAATCGCATATTATTAAGTCACAGAAGGAGTGAATGAATGAATTTCCCTCCTTACCCACTGGAGTAAATGAAATCCGCATTAGTCCCAGCTGATACAATTTTTTTCACCATTCTGGTAGGTTACGTTGGAAATGTTCTGAGCAAAGAGCTGTTGGTTTTATGTGTTGGACAATGCACCTGCCAGTTACTTCTCAGATTGTAGGAAATCAGTTGTCTCTTGGGGGTACAACCGTAGATACCTTATTCACAGTACAGAAAATGCTTTGTTTTTTCTTTTTTCAGTCTTTTTTCCCTTACTGGGTGTTGGAGCTTCTGAATTAGTCTAAAACAACCATAAACCATGTCTTATGCACTACGAAGAGTCATTAAAACTAAGTAATGCCATACAATTGAATTAAATGTAGTTTGAAGATTGAAACCTCTTTCTCTCCGTTTTAATAGGAAGTTGATGCAAATGGCAGTGGATAAGCAAATTATAATACATTTTGATGAAAAAGTGGCAAGTTGGAATGATAGGTTGGATTGTCTATATAGGAAGTTAATGACGCAGTTATGAAGCAGAACAAGGGGATGGATGTCGTGGATGTAATACCAGTGAAATTAAGCAGGTTAATTCCAGGCCTTGATGCAAGACTCCATTACTCTGCACCCTGAGTGCAGATTATTGCAGTTATCTAATGTGTTTTAACCCACTTAATGCTTTCTGATCATGCTTATGCAAAAAATGAAAGGATGGAATGTTTTAACTTCACTTTTTCCCCTTTCTTCTTAGATATGTGGAATTGTTTTAGTTGGAAAATAGCCGTATACAGTGCACTCAGTGTCCAGTGGCTGCTGTTCCCATGGAGAGCACAGCAGGGATTTAATTTGAAAGATTTACCTAGAGAAAATTGCTGTGCTTGACTTCCAAACTGTTTTCCAGTATTGCCCTGCTTATTATGTTTGTTAATAAGCTTTTCTTTTATTTTCCTTTTTTATTTTCTAACTAGCAAAGTTTGCAGGAACATGTGTAAGCATAATATAAAGTCAGTGGAGAGACTTCTGGTTTGCCTCGTAGGTATTAGTCCTCCCTACATGCCCTCCTCGGTTAGTACCAGCTGGATAACATCCAGTCTTCTGCATGCTCTGATGTGACTGTGAGTAAGAGAATGAGGCTGTGTTGATCCTGCTTGAACCTTCAATTAGTTGCTGGCATAGTTTATTGACCTGCAGGCTCTGCTATTGATACTGAAGCTATGCTATAATTTTCTAGGATGGCGTGTGACTTTGTACGAGCAGAACTTTTTAACATTTGTCATCCTGATGCCGTTGGGGAAACAAGCAGGAGCAATCCTGTTACCCAAACCTCTGGAAGCCCATTGCTTTCTGCTTATGCTGTCAGTGATACCTGCACAGCACCATGGCTTTTGGCAGATTTGCCCAGGTAAAACAGATTGGAAGTTAATAGAGGTTGTGTTGGTGTTCAGAAGGAATAGAAATAGTCTCATTTTCTCTTAGTTGAACTGGTTCAGCATGTCTAAGTGACAAAACCAGTGACGGTACGTCCGTATTTGTAGGCAATGTCAGTAGGAATCAGAGTTTACCAAAGAACAGGACTGTTAAAGCTTTGCCAAGTTTTGCATAAGTACTTCTCAGTGTAGACCTTGATATTGAAAACATTTTTCACATTTCAAGTATCATCACTCATATTACGTGGAGAGGCAGCGTGTCAGAAAACAGCCCGTTCTTCTGGAGATTTGGGCAAATGAGACGTCATCTTCTCATCATCTATTTTCCTTAGCTTGTTTGAGAAGTTGACAGGACTAAATGCCAGTCCATTTCTGTGTTTTAAAAGATGCTTCTGTTATTTCTAACCTTAAGTAGCCTTAATATTAACCTTTTATTAAGTTGCTGTGTTGGCTTTGCGTGGCAAGGTTTTGGTAGCTGGGGGGCTACAGGGGTGGCTTCTGTGAGAAGCTGCTGGAAGCTTCCCCTGTGTCCGATAGAGCCAATGCCAGCCGGCTCCGAGACAGACCCACCGCTGGCCAGGGCTGAGCCCATCAACGACGGTGGTAGCGCCTCTGGGATAACGTATTTAAGAAGGGGAAAAAGTTGCTGTGCAACACCAGCAATTGCAGCCGGGGAGAGGAGTGAGAATGTGTGAGAGAAACAGCCCTGCAGACCCCAAGGTCAGTGAGAAGGAGGGGAGAAGGTGCTCCAGGAGCCGGAGCAGAGATTCCCCTGCAGCCCGTGGTGAAGACCATGGTGAGGCAGGCTGTCCCCCTGCAGCCCATGGAGGTCCACAGTGGAGCAGATATCCACCTGCAGCCCATGGAGGACCCCACGCCAGAGCAGGAGAGTGCCAAAAGGAGGCTGTGACCCCATGGGAAGCCCGTGCTGGAGCAGGCTCCTGGCAGGACCCATGGAGAGAGGAGCTCACGCTGGAGCAGGTTTGCTGGCAGGACTTGTGACCCCGTGGAAGGGACCCACACTGGAGCAGTTCATGAAGAACTGCAGCCCCTGGGAAGGACCCACATTGGAGAAGTTGTGGAGGACTGTCTCCTGTAGGAGGGACGCCACACCGGAGTAGGGGAAGAGGGTGAGGAGTCCTCCCACTGAGGAGGAAGGAGCAGCAGAGACAACGTGTGATGGGCTGACCTCAACCCCCATTCCCGTCCCCCTTTGCCGCTGGGGGGGAGGAGGTAGAGAATTCGGGAGTGAAGCTGAGCCCAGGAAGAAGGGAGGGGTGGGGGGAAGGTGTTTTCAGATTTGGTTTTATTTCTCATTACCCTACTCTGATTTGATTGGTAATAAATTAAAGTAATTTTTCCAAGTTGAGTCTGTTTTGCCTGTGATGGTAATTGCTGAGTGATCTCCCTGTCCTTATCTCGACCCACGAGCCTTTCGTTGTATTTTCTCTCCCCTGTCCAGCTGAGGAAGGGGAGTGATAGAGAGGCTTTTGGACGGCGTCCAGCCAGGGTCAACCCACCACAGCTGCCTATTCATTTTAATTATTTTCAAATTACTGCACATCACTAGAATTCTGGTTTGCTTTATTTCCTCACTCGTGTCACTAGCAGGTGCATTTCTGAATGTTCTTAAGAGCATCATCTCAGTGGTTACAGCTATCCGTAATGTAAAGAAATAGTCCTCACAGATGCTGTTCGTAATTTCATTATTTTCTGAATATTGATACAGACATTTTATTCATTAATTTGGCAGTGCTATTCGTTTTATTGTGCAGCTCCTCTTGATGTAAACAAAAATAGGGTAAGTGGATCTAGATCTATGGTTTTTAGGCCACTGGTTGAAGACTGGTTCAAGGTGACCTATAACTTCTAAGCTAACTTGGGCCGCAGTTGGACAGGGCTTAAGTGAAACTATAATCTTTGTATACTCAAATTGTAGTGTGAACAAATAAAAATATAACTAGCACGGAATGCAGGCAGAAAACATTAGTTCCAGAAAGGCTTTCTTTTTCCTTTAATGCAAGTTAAATAAGCAGATGGGAATGAACTGCTGTAACACAATTACAGTGCCATACAGGCTAGACCTTTTTTAATGACTGCCTGCAAAGACGTTCCTTTGCGAAGAATATAAATACCTATGTTAATAACAAGACAAGCTGCTGGGTGTCAAGGATTAAAAATACTAGATAGTAACGTTTCTTTTAACTGGATGTAGAGTTGTATTTTTCCCCTTACTTGGATGTCAGGTGGATAAGTGTCTTTTTGACAAAGGCTGTTGTCTAGAATATGGGTTGTGGTTTTGGGGGTAAGGAGGATGGGACGCAGCGATGTTTAATTTAGTCCCTTGTGTTTTCAATTCACCTGATGCTGACCAGAAGTAGTGCTGGAGCCGCGTGCTCCCATTATCACCACTTAGCCCCAGTTAGCTCCTTGGCTGGGTGGCTTGTACCGTTGCTGTCTTTGGGAGAGCAGCCAGGAAAGTTGGTCTCTTGAGGTTGATCAGCGGAACAGATGGATGGACATGGGAGAAATGTAAAGCGATACAACAGATAGCATATTGAGAGCAAAGGAAACTGTCTTCAAAGAACATCGTGCATTAGGACAAAACGCAACTTTCCTTTAATAGTTATTCTGGCACAGAGATATTTTCTGTCACCTTTTTTTTTGTTGCTGTTTTTTTCTTCCTTTTTTGATCAGCCAGTCCCTGGTTAGGAACTTCTTTCCAATGCTTTGAAAATCATCACTTGGAGAAAGCAAACGAGTCCTGAAAATTTGGATGCGTACTTTTTGTCATTTTTTTTCTTTTTTAAAAGGGGAATCTGACTTTCAAAGTCACTTAACTGACTTATTTTACTTTAAAATACTGCAGTTTTTCCTCACTGTATCAGAAATGTCACAAAACACCTCTTACGCTGTGATTGTTCGTGTTCAGGTTAGTCTGAGCCCTCGGTTGCTGTAGAAATGAGGAGAGAGTGTCTTTCCTCCAGTTGTGGTGCCTGATCTTTTACGACATACAGGTACAGTCTCTGAATTTCACTGAGTGAATTCACCGAGTGGTAAAGCAAAAGAAAGAGTTGAATAATTTTCTCCTGAATTTCTAAGGTATATACATTAATTCAAATACATGAGACTGAGGATTATAGAGGGAAGCAGGGTGTACTCTCCTAAGATACTGAAAAGAGGTATCTTCGTAAGGGATATACAGGATACAACTATGATTTTGAGTTAACTGAATCGTGCGTGATGTTTTGACTGACAAATCTACTGCTCATCACCAACACGGAAACACGGGCTTAGAGCAAAGGTCCGTAATGCTGTCTTCAGCAGTGGTCAACAGAAATACCCTGCCTTGCCTCTTGGTAAGAAGAAGGGGATGAGACAAGTTTTTCCTTCAGCTGGGATGTTCATCAGAGGTCTCTTGCCTCCACCTTCCAGTCTTTTGTGAAACTTCTAGCAACTTCATATCCTGGAGGTCTCTGCATCTCTGCTACATTTTTGGAGGCCTGAAAGTCACTGGGGGGTACTGATAGGATTAGGAGACTGCGGTGCCTCGACAAACAGAATTGCATCAGCCTTGCTTTCCATAGGAATTAGCTAAAAATGGAGGATAATGTTATTGCTTTTTTACTTAATTAACAAGTTTTATATAAAATACATAAATATGCATTTACTTAAGGTTTTGCCAGCACTCACAGGAGAGAAGTGAACAGAAAAAAGATAGTTATTTTAGGGCGAGGGAGGGGAGGAGGTGGCTGCCGGGTTGGTGTGGAATCAGGCTGTCTGCAGAGCTGGTTGGTCACAAAGCACAAGTGCTGTGAAGCCTTTCACATCTTCTGGGGTCTGTTCTGCTCTTCTCAAATAAGTGACCTTAGACGCAGCCAGAACCAGATTTCTTCCAACAAGGAGGTTTTGAATTAAATTGATCGGATGTTGGTGTTAGGGATTATTCAGGAAAACACATCAGAAAAATATATACATTCACAACAAACTAAGCTGTAGGGCAAAGATGGTTCAGACAGCAGTGATGCAGACTCCAGCCTTTGTCTGTAATTATTTCAGCTAGTGCTGAACTCTGAACACAGCTGTCAGGAGCACCTTAACAGAAGCATTTAAAAATAACCTAATCCATGTAGGTGGTGGGGAGGAAACTGCATGTGTTTTGACCGTGCTGTTTTCTGCTCCCAGTAAATCCCCCAGAACTGACACTTCGATTCACTGGTTGACCATGATCTTTGCTTTTCTCCAGACCTCAAATTAACAGCCGTTTGGGTTTTATAGGCTTTCTAACAGGACTTGCCTGTGAGACGATTGGTGCTGTGCTATTTCAGAGAAGTCCTTTGCTTTTTGAGCACAGCTGCTGCTGTTAGGTTAATGTTTTCACAGATCAAATCAGCTGTGGAAAATTATTTCCCTGGTGAGACCAAGACACTTCAGTGTTTGCAGCTCTGCCCGGAAATTTCAGGGTATTGGAGAGGGGGGGGGAAAAAAAAAAAAATCTGTTCTTCGACAGGACTAGCAAATGTTCCTGGTTTCTGAGAAGCAAGAGCTGTATGTATTTGCTTGGACCTTTTCTATTTGATGCCTGCATCTGACATTCTGGACATTTATGGATGCATTTGCTTTGTCTGGCTTTCTAAGGAGACAGCCATCTGGTACTGTCAGTGTTACTGGATCGCCCTTCCAAAAAGAAAAGACGACTTTGCTTTTCATTTTCCATTTGAAATAACTCATTAATTAAAAAAAAAAAAATTGAGAAACATAATACATTAGACTGCATGTGCAGTATAGCTTGGATGGTATAGAGGAGGGCAGGGCCACTGCAGAAGTGAATGAGAGAAGTTCAAACCTCGCTTGGCAGAAAAGTAAGACCACCAAGTCCTGTCAAACACTCTAGTAGTGCTGGGAAGAGGGGGAAGGGAGGAGAGGTAAAGCTTTCCTTCCAATTCTCTTCACTTATAATCATCTTTACTTTAGCTTGAGCAGTGCATCATTTCTAACTGAAGGGCAAGAACCCCAAACCTCTTCATCTTCTGTTTCTCAGACTTTTTTGATGGGTCATCTTACTCAGCTGATTGCCTTGACAGCTTCTCATCCAGCTGATAAATGAGGGTTGCATTGTTTTTATTATACTCCAGTATGTTGTCTACTGTGCTGTTGATGCTTAGTGGCAGGAGAAATTTCTGCTGTATCTAATGCAGGGAATCACTGAAGTATCCAAAGAGACCCCAGAAGCAGATGTGGGGTATCTGATTTTCTCTGCTTGTTAACTTATATACAAAAGATAAAATTTAATCTTTTTGCATCAGAAATTATTGAGGTTAAAGCTGTGTATTCATTCTGACAGCCGGCAGAGAGGCTTTGCAAATCATTAATGAAATTGTGAGCCAGGCTCCTCCAGCATCCCTCTTATGCCTTCAGGGTCACTTACAGGGGAACTAAGCATGAAAGTCCCTCTTGTGCTCATCTGGGAAAAGGACTCTCCTTCAGACAGGAGATACAGAGGATGTTTTATGCTTCTCCCCAGTATTTAGATGAGCGGTGGACACGTGTTTTCATGGCAAATGCTGTCATGTCTTGCCTTTTTAGGAGATGCCTCATTCTGGTAACCCAAGTGCTCTGCCCAGTTCAGATAAACTGGACCTTCTCACAGTTATCTTTACTTTTGCTCCTGATACTCAGTTATCTATCCTATGAATTAGGATAGATGATAATTTTCAGCAAAGTGCATCACAAAGGTTTGTAAAGCCAAGGCAACGTTATCCCTGTTTTACAGCTGGAAAAAATGGGTGAGCATAGTTAATTGGGCCATTCTAGCAGTTCTAATATTCCTTAAATTAAGGCTCTGGTAGTCATCAGGTGCTGATATTACAGACCTTAGCACAGACTCATTTCGACTGTTTCCAGATGAGTTTTGCAGCCTGTAGAAGTTTTCTATTTGGAGCTGATGTTCCACTGATGCTTGGTTGAAAGTGGGGTTTCTAAATCACTGCACTCTTGTTACTGCAGCAGTGTAGGCTTTGTTTTTAAGCCAGAAAGATTTTGCAGATCTAGAAAACAACTGTGTACCTGTCATTTTGACTTCCAGTTCTTTATTACCCGTAAGTACTCTCCCCCAAGCTTTTTTTTTTTTTAAAAAAAAAAAAAAAAAAAAAAAAAGAAAATGCACAAGATCATCTGTGTTTTATCTCACAGTAAATTCAAAAGAATATTGACCTGTCCATTGGTAAAGTCTTGTTCCATCCACCTTTGAATATTTGCCTTTTGGTTCATCTTGCTCACCTCTGCATAATGTTGACGTGGGTTGCAGGGTATAATTGTTCTTAGATGCTGAACTTCCAGTGATGTTTTTCTCCACCTGCTTTGCCCTTTAAGTACCTGCCTCTGTTTTATTCTTATGTAAATTGCTGTGACAAGTACAAAGATGTTACTTAGTTCCACTTCAGCTCCTTTGTCAAAAAGGACTCGTGGAGTCCAGTGTTGGAGTCAAATTGGTATTAAAAGACATAGCTTGAAGGTTATCAAAAGGTGTGTTTAGAAGTATACACTCTTATGGCAATGAATACAGGAGGGACCTTGCTGGGAAGCCCTGGTTTGTTGTTTTTTTTTTCATTGACAGCATTCAGTGCAAAGAAACAACACTGTTGTGTGTGCCACAGATTGTTTCTCTCCCAGATGTGCCAGATGAACTGGGACCATAAATATGTATATCACTAATTGCCATTGTGACTCTGCTCACCTCACATCTATACTGGCCCGCTTTTAGTGACGGCTATTGCAAGAACCACTAGAGCTTGGAACTGGTGATTTATATCACCTGAAAGCAGCTGGGAAACCCTGTTTTCACATATTATCAAGCATTAGCCTCTGACCCTACAGGTTTGTGATGTATTAGCTGTTAAAAGCATGCTAAAGCTGACGTGTGTAGGGGAAGGAATGTAAGAAAGTAATCAGAGTGATGGAGCGATCGTATTTCATAGTTGGGGTGTCAACTGATTTTCAAACAGCAAAGTTCAAGGGCTTATTGAGAGGTTTTCAAAGCTAATAATAGTAAAAAAAAAAGGAAAGAGGCAGGTGACACCCATGTCGATGTGTTGTTTTGTGTTCAGGTTGCCATGACATTCTCCATTTTTTAAAGACCCAGAGAATGCAGGAATCCTGAAAGCATAAAGACTTGTAAAAACATCAAAGTCCATAGAGAATTGTCTTCTTTCTAAATAATACATCTACATGGCCAAAGATCTAAGAAAGAACCAAACGCAAAGCTTTTGTCGGGGTGGGAAAGTTGGTTGCTCGGGTAAAACATTGGACTCGGACTTGAGGATTGATTCTGTTTCCAGCTGATGCCGGCTTCACGTTGGACTTCAGGGTAAGTACTTTAGGGTAAGTACGGGTAGCCCCCGTACCCCTTGTACCTCCGCCCAACATTCGGTGTGGGCAAGGCAGCTGAATACTAGAACTTGGAGCTTCACCAATACCCAGGCAGGCAGATGCTGTGTTCAGTAGCTTGATTTAACAAGCTCCCGTGAGCTTAAGATCTAATTCTGTATTTGTAAAGGATATTTTAGCAAGGGAAAGCTACAGTTGTATTTCATTGCGATGCAAAGCCTGGAAATAGAAATCCTGTACTGAAGCATTTGTATTAATACTGTAGTGAAAATAGATGCTTAAAGACTTGCTGACAATACCAGCCATCATAGAAGAAGGTATCAGGCTATTGGAGGAAACTTTTAAATGTTATTCTGTGTTCTCTACTACAAATACAGTTTAAAATCTAGTGCACTACAAATGAATCCCGTCACCAACCTCTAGGAAACATTTCCCATCTTCAGGCAGTGTTTTATGATATTTGTGGTAACACAGCCTAGCGCAGGCGAAATGTCAGGGAGAAGGCTTCTGACTCCGACTGTGGAGAAGCAAATTAGATTAAGGTATTTGCTGCTATCAATCCTGACTGATGAGTAGAGTTTAAATTTCTGGTTTGTGTTGTGCACTCAATATGTGAGTGTATATATACAAAAAATTAACCTATTCATTTGGTAAACAATGTTCAGGAGAAAAAAGCTGCTCCATTTACTTGCTCTATATGCACTTGTTCTGTATGTTTGTATCTTGCATTATGTACTTCTGTGTTCTGGGACTGTGATTACACTGGGACTGTTGAAGAAGATCTTGAATGCAGTGAGCACAAGTCTAATTATTTTGTTCACTAGAGGCAATAATTGGCTTGTTCAGAAGTAATGAGATAATTCAGATGTAAATTCATTTTTGAGAGGGGAATTTTAATAATGGATAATCTAGGAAATTATATCATGAATGAAAGAATATTTTGTTTATAAAAGGAACAAGTAATGTAACTACAGAAGGTTAGGGCCATTTCAACTAATTCACAGCTGGAAACAAAATCTGGGAGATTGCTTTTGACTGCTGTATAAATGCTATATGTTCTGAGATGTTAGCATTGGGTTTTTAACAAGACTATTTTCCTGTGAATAAGTAGCTGCAGCATTCACAGAACTTCAGCGTGGACAGGGCTGGTGTTTGTGGAGATGAACTTTATGATGAGAGTACATGAGTGGCCGTACTAAATTTAAACCTTATGGAAATGTTTTCGTGAACAGAATCCAGGCCTGAGCAGTTGTGTGTTTCGATATTTTTCCTTAAATTTTTCTTTAGCATTCCTGTGAACATCCTTCAGGCAGTTTTGGTGAGCCAGTATGTGTTTTCCTTTAGAAACAGGGTTTACTCTTAGAAGTCTGATGTTGAATGGCTGGGGTTGGCTTATTTAACTTCATAATTGTATTTTCTAATTCTCAAGCAGAACTGCTCTGTCCTGTTTCCAGATGTAGTGCTGGCTTGCTTTGGAGCTTCCGATAAGTCTTCATGCCTTGTACTTTCAGTCTTGGGTTACTAAAGCTAAGTGCTGATGCCCAGTGAAGTCCCTAGGAGCTATAAATGTGGGTACAAGGCAGGTGCTCACCTTCTGCATTAACATTTTAACTTAGACTCTTTTGTCTGTTAATTTAGGGATTTGGACAAATAGAGAAATGTGTTAAGAGGTGAGAGACCTTCAAATGGAGTTAAGCCAATACATCACTTAATGAACACGTTACATGCCGTCGAGGTGGCATGCTGGCTCTCGCTGGAGTGTGGGCAGGAGAATGGGTAGAGAGCAGAGGGGAGAGCAACGTCTGGCAGGTGGGACCAAGCTGGGGAAAATTTCCCTGTGCTTCTGGAAAGCAGACTTAAAGAGAAAATGTGTGGAATGGTTTAGTTATTGTAGGAGCATGCGGACAAATAAAAAATAGATGAATTGAGCAGTGGGAGGAAGGTGATGAGTCGGATGAGATGATGAGCCTCATTGAAGGACCCTAGATTTAGTTGGAGAATACCCTTTGTTGGCTTTCTTTAGCAGCCTTCTGCTACTTTCCCCCCGCGTTGTCCTTTGCCTTTGTGGGCAAACAGGGCGTGGCGCGTCAGAA
>NW_009221337.1:15183-49970 GCF_000690835.1 Fulmarus glacialis | reverse complement strand
TGATTCTATGATTCTATGATTCTCTAGCTTCTAGGGGTGGCTTATATCCAGCCATAATGAAAGTTTAAGTGTATTGTGAAAGCAGGGATAATATGAATGAGTTTCTGGTTCTTTGTTACCTGTGGTGCTGGGGATGCCTGAAGTATTTGGCTATTTTTAGGGAATATATGTCTCTCAGACCTTTTGTTGCAGATATGTGATAGGAACTCTGTGTTGTACTAAGGAATCTGTGTATCCTTACTATCGCAGCATTTGTTTTCTTTCTGCCTAAACCAGAAGCCAGTAAGGGCATCAGCATTTGAAACTCAGTCAAGAAATAGGATAGCAATGAGATGAAGTGGTTTGTTAAACAAAGCGTTAATGACTCATCATCTGGTTTTCTACAAAGTGTTGCAGAGATGATTATAGCCCTGCGCTTACTAACCACATAGAGAGGCTCTGCTTGTCCCCGTTACCAAGCTTCTGAGCTGTCTTTTTTTTTTTCCCCCGGTAGAAGTTATAGGTTCTATCCATGTGAAAGATAGTAAAATAGTTATCCATGATGTTCAAAAGTGTTGTTTCAGGCATAGAAATGCCATGTAGTTGAGAGAAGGACTTCACAAACCCAAGCAGCTTAGTGGCTCTACATTGCCAATAAGGGAAAAAAGCATTTTGCTCAGACTATGGACAATTACAATTTCTGTATTTGGGAAAGAATGAGACAGATAATTTCAGCTGCTTAAAAATGTATTTTAAGACCTCTTGCTTCTGTTTCTTTTTGAACAAAGTTGTGTTAGCTGTTTACAGATGTAACTTGCTGTCACTTGCCATATGCTCCCTGATTAATTCTGCAAGGCCTGTCAGCTTCAGATAATTTAATTTTCTGTGCTTTAAAATGACATTCATTATCAGGACATGAAATATTCAAATGATTAACTGCAAATTATGACTAATAAAGTGTCTATTTTTTTTTGTTTGTTTGCAGAGAAAAGCAGAAAGCTGAAGTCAAGGACAGAAGGGTTTTAGAGATTTTGCAAGCCAAAGACAGCAAAATAGAAACCCTAGAACAGGTTCGTATTATTTTTAAATAGAGCAGTTAAGAAAACTTCTATTAAATTTTTTACTTCCTAAGACGTGAAAAGAGTTTGCTGTTGTGTTTTAAGGTGAAAGTTGCAAGTGATTCAGAGATGATAACCTTCTGATAAAGTATTAATTAAACTCTTCTGACTTGTTCAAACAGTTGACCTTTCACCTGAAAAGTTCCTATGATTTTAGATGAAACTTTTTCTGAAAAGTTTTATCAACTCATTGCCTTATTTTGCCTAATGGAGTGATCTAAATTTGGATTTTAATCTAGAAGAGTTCTAACTATGTTTAGGTTTGTAAAGCGCCCGTGGTTTGGAAAGATTTGCCATCCTGACAAATACAAAAATACAACATTTCTAGAGTAATGAGGACTAAACATGTAGTATCCTAAAAGCAATGCAGCTATGTATTTTTAGTGTTACTAACCTATAACAATATTTAAGTTAACTGTTAGCATAAGCTATAAAACAATACTGACAAGTCCAAAGTGTCATACGTAAGTCTTATGGCATGTGCATTCTCTATTGAACTGTTCACTCAAAACTGAGTGCTGTATGTTAGTAAAAAAAATTTAAATGAAAACCATGTATTGAGCCAAGCCATTGGTGAAACTGAGGAAATATGAACTCATTTTCTAAAAATTAAGATAATTCTTTGAAAAGTAATCAAAGCTTTTGAACCCTTCATAGTATTTGAAGTATGATACTTATGAAATCCAACACTAACAAATACTAGATAAACACAGAAGACCAATAAATACTGCATCTTCCTTTTCTCCATAAATATCAAATGATTACCTTCTCAAGACTATGAGGAGAACAGAATATGCTTTTCCATATTATTAGGAATGTTAATAAGAAAAAGTCATAATCAGACCAAGTATGATGTGGAGGAAGAGAAAAAGAATTAAAATTACTTCACAGATAATGAAGCAAAAACACAGACAAAGGTCGAGGGTGTGCTTTCGGATGTCTGAATCCTTCAGTTCCTGGGGATAAAAGGCTGACTGATACATAGTTTTTCATAGAATCATAGAATGGTTGAGGTTGGAGATCATCTGGTCCAGGGGTCACCTAGAGCCAGTTGCCCAGGACCATGTCCAGACAGCTTCTGAATATCTCCAGGGATGGAGACTCCACAACCTCCCTGGGCAACCTATGCCAGTGCTTGGTCACCCTCACAGTGAAAAAAATGTTTCCTGATGTTCAGAGGGAACCTCCTGTGTTTCAGTTTGTGCCTATTGCCTCTGGTCCTGTTGCTGGGCACCGCTGAAAAGAGCCCGGCTCCGCCTTCTTTTCATCCTCCCTTCAGGTATCTGTATGCATTGATGAGATTCCCCCTGAGCCTTTTCTTCTCCTGGCTGAAAAGTCCGAGCTCTCTCAGGCCTTTGTTATAGGAGAGATGCTCCAGCATCTAAATCATCTTCATGGCTCTTCACTGGACTCATTCTAGTAGCTCCATATCTCTCTTGTACTATGGAGCCCAGAGCTGGGCACAGTACTCCAGGTGTGGCCTCACTAGTGCTGAGTAGAGAGGAGGGATCATGTCCCTCAACCTGCTGACAATGCTTTGCCTAATGCAGCCCAGGATACCATTTGCTGCCTTTGTCACAATGGTACTTTGCTGGCTCATGGTCAACCTGTTGTCTACCAGGACTCCCAGGTCCTTTTCTGCAAAGCTGCTTTCCAGCTGGGCAGCCCCCAGCATATATAGGTGCATGGATTCCTGCATACAAGCTTGCATGGGGTTGTTTCTCCTCAGGTGCAGGATGTTTCGTTTCCCATCGTTGAATTTCTTGAGGTTCCTTTCAGCCTGTTTTTCCAGCCTGTCCAGCTGCTCAACGGCAGCACGACCCTGTGGCTTATCAGCTACTCCTCCCAGTTTTGTGACACCAGCAAACTGGCTGAGAGTGCACTCTGTCCCATCATGCAG
This sequence comes from Fulmarus glacialis, assembly GCF_000690835.1. Classification (NCBI taxonomy): domain Eukaryota; kingdom Metazoa; phylum Chordata; class Aves; order Procellariiformes; family Procellariidae; genus Fulmarus; species Fulmarus glacialis. The sequence goes on along the minus strand of NW_009221337.1, from coordinate 46,973 downwards.
ATCATTAGTGAATTTCCTCACATTTCTGATGGCCTTCCCTAGGGCCTTGCTTGAATTGAGGTAAGTTGTGTAGCCAGTGGTACAAACTCTGGTTTCCAGAGCTTACTTACTTCTGGTTTGTTCAAAATAGACCTGATACACCTGCTGCCTGATGAGAAACACCACTGAAAGGAGGTTATTCGTCCTCCTATTTTGTACTACAGCAGTGGCTAGAGTTTCTGTGTGTTATCATGTCGTCATGGCTGTAGGTGTGATTTGTAATGTGTCTGGTGCCTGCATGCACATCATTTTTATAAACCAGCAATGCATGATTGTTCCTGCATTTCTACCTTATCCTTAGCTGAAAGAGAAAATACCTGTGTAAGGAGTTTATAAGAATTTGTGTGCAGTAATGTGCTTTTAAGAAGGGCTGCCTGCTGTGGCAGCTTCTGAACCTGTAGTGTGCCTGTCCGTGAGATTGCTTGCTGTGGTTTCAGATCAATTTTAGAAGCTGAAATTGAAATTGATAGAAATCTAAAATTGATAGTGTGATGCAGTTACCATCTGTGAGTGGAGAGAGGCTGAAGATGTAACTAGAAACAAGGAAATGTGGCAGCCGGGAAAGGAGGGCTTGGCAACAGGATGGGAGGAATTAACAGATGAGGAGGACAGAAGCTGCGTTTTTGATGATCATCACAACTTTAATGCATGTTGTAATACAGCCCTTTCAAATAGCTTCCCTTAGAGTATCATTGACTTGGGGGGAGGGAGAGACATTGTGAAGGGCACCAGATGGTGCCAATGGCCAGTGCCATGTGTAAAAGCTGTGTACGAAGGTGGTGTCATTCTGACCTTCTTGCCTCATCCATTGGCTGAGATGCCACAGGATTGAAACGAGGAGGATCATTTTCTGAGTTTTTGGAGAAGTTTCGGTGGTTTGGTAATGAAAGATTGGAGCTGGCATAGACAACAATGTAGTAAGGAGCAGTCTCATTTATTTTGTTTTTCTGGATTTGTTCTGTCTTTGTTCGTTTAAGGACAAAAAGATATTATTTGTGTAATTAACATGCAAATAGGTTGCTTATGAAACCGTGAGTTTTGACAGTAATTACAATGAACGTTCTTTTCTATAAAGTATAGACAGCAAGACTTCAAGGCATATTGCAGTCTACCAATCTGTTACATCTAGGAAGGTGAGGTTATCCAGTCATCTCTTCTGTTGTTTTTCCCTCCCCTTCACGCATCGTACAGAGATATCAGTTGCAACAATATCATTTGTTATAGGAATTTATTAGGAATTTGTGAATGGTCACCAAACAGCTGATTGTACGAATCCATGCTGACTAAAGGGAAAAAAGGCAAATAAATGACGTATCTCGTAATTTGACATGTATGTAAGCTGATATTGCTGCCAGAAACAACAAAACCCTAGAAGGAGAACATGCAATGATCTTTCTTCTCTTGTATTCTGTTAAGACTTTGTCCTGACATGCTTAAAAGCCCTTTTAAGATAACTGTAAATAAGAAAGCATATTCTCTGCACCCTAGGTGGGATGCATGTAGTTATTTAATACTGAGAGCTAAATTAGCTTTATTTGTAATGAGATATTTCAACTGTTTGAAGGGTTTCCATTTTAATGGATATTACTGGAAATCAACTAAAATAATTAATTTAGAAATTTATGACTGAGAAGTAATATGGTCTTTAATCACTTTTGTATAACCGAAACAGGGGAAAAAGTGCTCAAATATTCATGAGGATGGGACTTGTGGCTTTAAGGGTAAAAATCAGTGTTTTGCAAAACTTCTGCTGCCTAATATCTTTGTAACAGAGTACATGCATTGAACTTTTATGTACTTTAGTATGACTTCAGTCTGCTGTGCACCTTTCCTAAATTACGATGGTGTAATCTTCAGTTTTACATAAATGTATAAGACTTTTTTCTTGCCATGAGTTCATTGCATAACTGCATATTGTTTTAAATATTTTAAATATAAAATAATGTGGAGCATTTCAAAATGTACCATTCAAAGGTTCAAATAAATATAATATTTATTAAAGCACTTAAGTGTTTTTTCATCTATTTTTGCATATAAATTCAGTACAAAATATATTGTATTGGAATTGTCCATTGTATTTTTCCCTTTGTTCCTTCTTTTTTTTAAATTCTTGTCTTTGTAATTGGTTGATTGGTAACTTTGGGTCGTGATAGTCACAGCTGTGCCTCATCTGGCATATACATATTTATTGTAAATGCTGTGTGATAAAAATCTTACTCCTTTGAGGTTGGTGGCTAGGTTGCTATACTGATCTTATTACCGTCATTTTTTGTTTTACACGGTGATTCAAAACTTTTTTCTCAGTAGTGATGCATCCTTGCCATATATTGCCATAATTTCTCTGTGAGTTTCAAGGAAAAGAGTTTCTAACTGCTGCCTTTAAATGGATAACTCACTGTCCTACAATTTTAATTATTCTTCTGAAGGCTTGCTGCTGCAGATAGCGCTTTTTTTTTTTTTTCATTCTCCCTTTTCTTAGGAAACATTTCCTATCTGGTGTATTTGATTTATAATATTTGCGTATGTCTCAAATAGATCACTGATGCTTTTTTTTTCTTTTAAAATAAGATGAGATTTTTGGAAGAATGCATTAAAATTTTTTAATTTAAACAATTAATTTAGAGGACAATATGGGAACAGGAAACTTCGTCTTCTGCCATTCATGCAATAGATAAGTTAAAATATCTTCGCCTGTTTTCCTTAGAAGATGAAATGAAAGATGTGTAAAAGTAGCAGTAAACCTTTTCTGTATTCTATAACATTGTTAATTAATTAGGTTTCAATTTTGATCTGGAGGAACTAAAGCTAATCTTTTTGTCCTAGACCTTGTAACGTTTCAAAACCTTATCAACTGATTATACTCCAGAGGGGTTAAAATAGTACTAGCTTGCCTCATTATCTGTGCTTGAAAATCTTCAGCTTGCTGAGCAAATCTATATTAAAGCCCCTTTAATGGGTCCAATTGAAAGAAGCATAATTCTACCTTCAAGCATTAATTAAAACTAATAAATTTTTCTTAACTTTTCTACCTTCACCTGATTATATTTTTCTTTGTAATAAAATGCTGTTATTAAATTAAGACAAATGTATACACACATTACTGCCATCTAAACACTTTATTTCCAGTAGCATATAACCTTGATTATTCTTATGTAATGAGGGACATGGGGATAATTTCGGTAATAGGGAGTTTGGATGAATGTGTCAGTAGTGGTGAGATTATGTGAAGTTTATAAACTCTTTGCAAAAAAAGTTTCTCCAGTGAATGAGATTTAGAGATATTGCAAATGAACAATATCTGAGGACACTGACACTTTTTTTCTTTAAGAAGATCATTTTAATTCAGGTTGTACCATGGAAAAGAGATCAGCCTTCAGTGGTGAAACCTATTTGTTTTATGTAGCCCCTTTGAACTGCATCAGTGAATTATCATATGTCTTTGTGCCTTCCTGCTTGCCATCTTCTAGTTAGTTTTCTTGTAAAATTAAGGGAAGGAAATCTTGTTAAGGAGCTGGTCTGAGTGAAAAAGACAGGGAGGAAAATGTATTTATTATATAAATAGTTGGAAGTTGCTGATTCTGGTTTACTGACAGAAGGCTACCTGAGGTAGGTGGTATGATGACTATGACTAATACCTGTGGGCTTGTTTGTCTGAAGAAATTAATAAGCTGTAAATTACAGTGTACCTTTACAGCTCATTAGTACTTTTGTGTGAATTCCCAATAGGAATGCTTTCTCTGCAAGTTGAAAATGTATTTCTGTGAGGTAGCTTACTCCATTTTGGGGAAGAAGTTTTCCTACTTAATCCGCAAAAAAGCAGCTATATTGGGTGTTCATACAGGTGTAAATCCATGCTTCACCCTTCCGGTAATTTGCCTGTGTAGCCAAACCTGAAGTTGGCTAAAGCTTCAGGATCTTTATCACTCAACCTTCCTGTTCTCAGTGGTGTTTCTACACAGATAGCCTGAAATGATGTCTTGGATTAGACAGGAAAAACTACACTAGATAAAGAAATGTGATGTTCCTCTGCCCATTCCACTGGTTTGAAATGCTCGATTCTTATTTTAGCAGAGCTCACTATTCAAGTCTGGAAAGAAGGGGGAGGTCATCTTTGTGATCTCATTCATCCTCTGGGGAGCTCGGGTGTAGTTTGGGAAATTTCTTGTTCAATCCAGGTAAGAATAGTTACCATGTAGCCAATTAGGGTTACAATAGGATAGCCTTTTTTCTTGAGATAAAAATGGTTTCTAAAGCCTTTGGAAACTGTTTTTACTGTAGAAGAGATTAACTTCTTAACTGTGTTCAGTACATTATCTGGTTGCTGTAGTGACACAATTTTTATTTTAATTGTAAAGCCAGTATAGTTTTAAGAGGGTGAAGCTGGATTTTATTCCCCCTTTAAGGACATTGTTGATGAGGAATTTTTTCGTATATCATGGCTTCTTACTTGAATACAGGCAGATTTTCTCAAGTTCAAGAAAATTGTTGTTCCTTAAGGACCAGTGTCCTGGTTTCGGCTGGGATAGGGTTAAATTTCTTGCTAGTGCTGTGTTTTGGATTTAGTATGAGAAGAATGTTGATAACACACTGATGTTTTCAGTTGTTGCTAAGTACTCTCCTAGTCCAAGGACAGCTCCCATGCCTACTGACTGAGCTAGGTACACAAGGTGGGAGGGAACAAAATCAGGACAGCCAGCCCAGCTGGCCAACGGGGTATTCCGTACCATGTGACGTCATGCGCAGTATATGAATGGTAGGCGTGATCCAGGAAGTACCGATCGCTACTTGGTTATCGGTCAGCGCGGGTGGTGAGCAATTGCATTGTGCATCACTCATTTTGTATATTCTATCATAATTATTATTATTATTTTCCCTTTTCTGTTCTATTAAACTGTCTTTATCTCAACCCATGAGTTTTTCTCACTCTCGCCCTTCCGATTCTCTCCCCGCCCCACCAGCGGGGGGAGTGAGCGAGTGGCTGCGTGGGGTTTGGCTGCCTGCCAGGTTAAACCACGACAACCAGAAAGAAGCATGCAGTGCCTTTTGAGATTAGTTTCTGCCCTTATGAATCTGCTGACCACACTTAGGATGGAGCTTGTCCGAAAAGTTAATCATAGCAACAGCTGTTCTTTATTTACTCCACCTGATCTGGCAGCATTGATGTATGTTGAGTGTAAAGAAATATTGCTGTGTCAGGAGTAGATGCTAGTAGGTATCGTTTCCTGCAGATCTCACATAGTTATGCACACTTCCAGAGACAGCGGCTAACTCACTCTAAGGACCTTGTATAGGCCTTGCTGAGGAGGAAAGTGTAGAAAAAAAAATACCCAGTTCCATCAAGATCGTGTTCTTCAATGAAGAGAAGAGAAAAACTCATTTTATTGGATTGTTGGGTTTGATTTGGAATTAGTAGAGAGAATGGGGGGTAAGAAGACACTTTGGATTTTCTGCTGCCTGCCCTAGAGGGCTGGGCTGCTGCTTTCCGTATTTTCACAATATAGGTGCTAAGAAGAGAGGAAGGAGTAGAAAAAGTATCAATGTACTGGACAGTGCCGCTTTACAGCACTGTGTTACAGGGCCTATAGAAAATCCAGTCTGTCCTGGTGCAGAGAATCACTAGACAAAAGAAGAAAGGGGATTTATTTAGAGCGGCTGATGGTTAAGGTGATGTTAGAGCTGTGGCAAGATTGTCAGATTATATTGTCAGTGTTGGCTGTAGTTATCCTGAGAGCTGTCATACCCTCATTAGAGGAAAATGGACAGTTAATCTCTAAATCTAGCAGATGCATTACTGCAATACATGCTGTACTGGGAGAGGTGCTGGATTTACTATGAAGCTACAGTTTTTCTTTTTCAGCAGTGCTCTCTCATTTCCAAATTAGAGGTGGATTTTTGTGAAAAACTGCCTCTAAGTATTGCGCCCTTGCAGGGCAAGGAGCTTCTGTATTCCGTGTTTCAGAGATGGCAAACCTATTGCGCATGTGCCAGAAACAATATTTGGCTCCCTCGTCAACACAAAAATGCAGCTGCTGGCAGCACTGGCTTGCACTATGCCTGTGCAGCAGAAGGAACCAGCAGAAGGGATATGAAGGATTGTAGGATATTGTAAGAAGTGAAGAGAACAGTAGGGCTTTGTTTTTAGTGGATGAAAGAGGGAACATGCTGCAGTGTAGTTGAAAGGAGCAGCTTGAGTGGAGTGAAATGGCGCACATCATAAAAAAGTTTTGTCAGTGCTGTGACCTACTTAGCAGATTGCTGGCCGGAGATGGTTCCTTTGCTGCTAGTGAAAGTGAGGTGCTAGAGTTGCAAGACTGACTGATACACTACATAAAGTCAGTTTATTTCCACCTCATGTTCAAATACTAAGAAATTCTGTCAGGTGGTTCGATTAAGATGGCAAACTTTGCTGAAGACACCAAATTAATCACATCACACAAGTCCAAAGAGGGCAGTAGGGAACACGGTGTCTATTGTAGATTATACTGTTTGACCCTTCCTTAATCTATGGGCCAGGTGAGAATTCAGGAGTAAGACCGACTAGTGGTAGAGGAGTAAATACATATTCCCTGCCTGCAGGGTGAAGTCAACTGCTCATATTTCTAGTCTGCTTCTCTGTAGAACCATTTTACTTGATCCTCTTAAAAAAGAGCTTTAAAGAATGTTCATTTCCTTTTCTTCCTCCTGAAAAAAGACCTGCCTTTTTCTCCACATTAATGGTAGGTAAGCACATTTGAATGGACAGTGTTTTAAGAGTGTTTTTCCTTGTATACATCTTTAAGTTACTGTGTTTTATTTCATGTCTATTATTGGTAGAAATAGGCTTTCAAAAATTTTTGTTCAGTTTGCAAATGGATTTGCAGATGCCTGCTTGCAGTTTCATACCTCTTTTTCTCAGAAACAATTCTTTAAATTGTTTAATCTCAGGGAGTCCTGGGAAGCATGGGGTGGGGTAAGGAAGAACAAATAAACTTCTGGTGGTATGAAAATCAAGTGAGCTCTCCCACTTCAATTCCTTTCTCTTTACGGTTGTTTTTTTTTTTTAATTTTTTTAAGATTGTTACAGTGTAAGGGCAGGTGTGAAAAATAGGGATTAATAATAGGATACGTACTCATAATACCGTTGCGTGAGTTGCATTTTAATCCATTATACGTCAGTTCCTATTTTTCTTTGTTTTTTCTGTCCTTGTTAGGAGTCAAGTTCCAAGTTGAATAGTTAATTGTGAATACAGGCATCCTTTGGAAGGATACTGTAGAATCAGGTGGCACTGTTGGCATTTTACTTTTGGAACAGTATGGATTTAAAAATAACTTGTGTTTTATATTGTAACTACCTAGTGTCATTTTGACTATGAAAGGACACCATACAGACTGCAAAATGCAGCAGATGACTTCTATAACATATGGTTACGTTTTCATGAATTATTTACATAGAACTTCTGTTCCTCCTACATCTGAAAATAATTAAAGAATCTAATGAATAGTCATGAGATGAAAGAGCGGATTTCTTTTGTTCCTTTTTTTTTTTCTTTTGTGTTTTTCTTCATTTGGAAGGACTATGTGAGAATATGGCTGGGAATGTTATTTGTTAAACTTGTGTATGAGTGCTCAAGTTTAGAACCATGAGGACTAATAAAGTTGAAAGATCTAAAGAGAAATTTGAGAAAGCTAAATCAAGGAAAGCTATGAAACATGACTGGCACATTCTTAGTGGTGTCTACTTATTGCTCAATTCCTGCTTGAAAAAAAGGAAAGTTGGAAGGGAGGAGAGAAAGTTAGGAGTGTGGTACTCCTCAACCTCAACTACTTGATGGGGAAAAAGAGATGATGAAAGCAAGAAAATAAATATGTAAATCTTGAAGTAGAAATTTTGAGGAAAAGAAGCTTAAAAGAAAGAATAATATTTTCATATTTAAGTTGTAATAAAATAATTGCATTAATAAATTAATTTTGTTTCTGCTTAAGGTGTCAGGATTTCATTAAAAGTCACTGCTTGGGGGAAAATACTTCAATTTTTCATCAGTTCCAGTTACTTTGTGTTCATTTTTATTTTTTTTATGTGGTATATTAGAAGTGTACTACTGAACAGTGAAGGCTTTTGATAAAGAATGTAATGAAGAAAGCACAGAATATAATGTTTATTTGTTACCCTCATCCCTTTGGTAGTGGAAATGGAATGCATGTCCCTTTGTTGCAGTCAAGTATGGACACTTTTAACATCGTGGTGCAGAGACTTGAGGTTTTTCGTGAAGTGCTTCAGCAACCAATGACAGAAACAAGGTGTGTTACTGCATTTCTGTATCGTTAGCAGCAGCGGTGAAGAATATATGTGTCAGTTTTGCATTTCTACTGGAATGATTTTTAGGGATATTTTAATAAACTATTAGTAGGTATTTGAGTTAATTTCTTGACATGAAATAAAACCTGCTCTTATCTACATTTTATGAACCTCTATAGAGGCAGGTATGCAATACTGATTCAGTAATGCAGTCTGATCAAATTTCAAAATACAGAACTATAAGTGATGTTTTTTTCCCCCATTCACCCCGAAACTATAAAAATTTGGAGGACACTTAATCCAGTAATAGCATGTACAGCTGTTGTTTCATAGTCCTTTCTGCTTTTTATGTAGCAGATTAAAACATCTTTCACTGAAGACTAGAAGTTCAGTGATGATGTCTGCAACATCAAACAGTCCATAGCTCCTGATAGTTGTATCCTAACTCATATTCTTTTTGGAAACTGACTCCTAGCATTAAAGAGATATTTTTGTTGCCACTTCCACTGTCTCCATACGGTAGTATGCTATCTAAATTCACACTGGATAAAAATGAAGTTCAATTAAAAAACTTTTTGTATATCTATTCACCTGAAATATTGACAGATAATTATAACATCCTACTGCTATGAAAAGACTCTGAGGTGTTCAGAGCTAAGACAAAAAAGGACTATTTTCCCCTTTCAGTTTTGATCTGTGGTTTTCGCAGCTCATTTTCTCAGTTTGACTTAGCATGTGATTTTGCTTCCTCTGCAGATTGATATGAAGGTATTTTAAAAAGAAGTAGTTTTTGCCAGTAGACAATTTGACATTATTAGCGAAGAAAAAAAATTGTATTGTATTGTAGCTAAAGAGATGCCATGGGAAAGGATAAAAATGAATTCTGGAATGACAGTCCTCTTAAACATCAAAAGACCTGCTCCACCAGGTCACAGTCTTTCTGTCTTTGTACATACTGTTGCCTGGAGCATTCTGGACTCCAGCAGTATACAAGGGATACTCTTTGATTCTTGCCAGCTAAACAAAAGGGTAAAATCAGGTTCCTTTGGTTTTCATCGGAGTAAATTCAATTCTAGAATACAGTTTTCTTTCTTGTATTTGGAAGTTTGCCTGTGGAAAAACCTTTGGAAGTGTATTCTAGTTGTCTTAGTTACATGAGTTTTTTATAATTCTTGAGCGCCAACGTGTCAAAAGCCCATTGAACGTTGCCTTTGTCCTGTTGTATTCAAACAAGTACGACTGCAGTCAGTGCAAAATATAAGTTGAGGTAGTTCTTGTGTAGCATTAGCCTGTCTATTGTGGTATCTAGACAAAACCAGTAGGTACTGTGGGAATAGATGAATTCCTGATGAGTGTTTTTATCTGGTGAAGTCTGTCAAAATAACCTCATGTGGGAGGTTGCCCCATGTGTTGATCAGGTATGGTTTTCTTCTGCTGTTTCACTTGCCCACCAGAGTAGGGTAGTCTTTTAGGAACACTGCTTGTATTCTCTGCTGTAAGAAATCAGTCTTTACTCTCTTGCTCCTGTTATAAAAGGTAATTCGTAGGTTGAGGAAGAAAAGTGCAAAAACAGCTGCACAGGCAAAGGCAAATGATAATTTATGTAATTGTCTGTATCTCAGAAATTCTTCTGTATGATCCTTATTTCTATCTAGTCATGACTCCCGAGTAATACTCCTAGTTTTTTTTCCCCTTCTTTATAAGCATGTGAAATGAGCAGATACGAGAGTAAAAGTTCAATTCATTTAGAGGAAATAAGAGCATACAAAGTGGTACCCAAGAAAAATGCTGTAAACAACAGGGTTTTTTCCATGCAGGTATAACTTACCTAAATAATGTTTCACTACTGCTGCAGTAGACGACTTTGTAGAACTACTAAGGTGCATTTGCTGCTTAGTGATTGATATGGCGTATTTGCCTTTTGATTGATTTAAAGTCTTAAGTGGGTCAGTTGTGGGGATAAGTAATTAGTGTGTGAGTCTGATTCAGGATAATCTGATTATCTTGCAAAGTATGCAAAGTAAGTAGCTTAGTTTAAAATTTCATCTCAGCAATATGGACAAACATTTGAAATAGCTAGTTGCACTTTTGTACCTTCATGTCTCCATTTATCCTCAAATTGCTGGAAAACATCCCATTTCAAGCAGGACCCAAAGATCTTTGATTTCACTTCACAAATACACATATGCTTACCAGTTTCAGCACAGTGTATAATGAAACGTAAGTAGTAACATGGTGTAGCTTGTGTACTCAAAAATTAGATGCCTTAAAGAGCTGGAGCTGCACTTTGAGATTTTGTGAGACCGTTATTTCTGAATTTTTGACTCTGTTAGAGCCAATAGGCTCTTTCAGATAGGTAGAATTTCTAAGGGTCTTCTTCAAATATAGATTTTGTCTTGATAAATGTTAAACAAATAGTAATGAGCTGGAAGGAAGTCTCAAAGGAGCCGCTTACTCAAATTCTATGAGAACTTGGGGAGTGGGAGGGAGGCAAACAAAATAACTGATGCTTCCTATGGTAATGTGGATTCATACCTTCTTAAAGATACAACTAAATTATCTGTGCGAGCAACAATTCGTTCCTGTAATTGTAATAATATATCTGAAGAGCAAATATTTTGAATAGTTGAAAATTGAGCCTGATGTCTAGTAGGTTCAAAATATGAAAGAGGGGAGTCCTTAATTAAGAGGAGGTTTCTTAATTTCATTATCCCTTCCTTAACGTCTGCTGATAACAAACTAGGCTGAGAAGGTTTATGCACTGGGTTATGTTCTCTGAGAAAAATTTTGTATAAATTTCTGAATCTGAAATTCAGGTTTAGTTTTTCTTTGGAGGAAATGGAAGAATGGTTTTGAATCTCTAATCTTAGGCAAAATTTGACTGGAGTCTGTTCAAAGTGCCAGTGCTGTAGAATGAGTCTCTGTAGGAGAGTTAGTCATATTATAAAAACTAAACAAGTACGCTGTAGGTTCAAGATTAAATTACCAGTTAAACACTTTTAAATACAACCTAGTTCCAGTTGCTGTGTTCTGGTTGTTGTGTGGTGTGTTGTTTGGTTTTTTTTGTTGCCCCCCCCATTGGTTGGAATTAACGATATCTGAGGCAAAAATGCAAGATATGAGAATATGAGGTTTCTGTATTTTCTTTCACTTTTCTATCAATTTTTGTTCTCATTTTTCCATTCTCTTCAATTCATATTCACTTTCTTTCCCATGTTTTTAAAGACCACTGTTAGAAAGTACATAATTTTGTATATTCTTTGAATTCTACTGTGGCTGCTATTGAGTATGAGGTACAACAAAGATAATTACTTTTTTTTTCTTGGTAAAGTTAAATTTTTAGTTCAGAAAAAAAATACCTTTCATGCCTCACTACACTATTTACTAAACATTTTCTTGGTTGTTTCAATGTTTTCAGCATTTGCTACACAAGTTAGCTGGATTACATTACCTTTCTCACATGCTGACCCAGTTGCAGGGTTTGTTCTTGCTTGGACATATTTTCTGCTATGTAGTGTGGTATGGTGTTTGGGTTTTTTTTTTCATTTTGTAAGAAATGTTACCATATTTGTAACAGTGTGTGGATAGAAGTAGTGGTCAGAGGGATGAAATAAATTACTAAATATGGAGGAACAATATACAGAAAAGATTTGAAGATGGTGGTAGGAGAAGAAGTAGAACAATAAAAATATTTGCAAGAAGGGTGAGAATGTGATGTGTAGAAAAAGTGAAGATGTCTACAGAAGAGAGGCAGACATTCAAAGTAATTTGGCAAAAGTTACATCAAAGGTCTCTGTTAAAAGTAAAAAGTGATACAAACAAGGAAGGAAAGATATACAATCCACACAAAGGAATAAAGTCTTGTATAATTTTAATGACTAAGACATTTGCTTAATACATAGATTAATTTCACTGCACAACTTCAAATGTGTTTTTCACATGCCTTACTGTCACACTAGCTCACTAGTGGTTTAAATAATAATTCAGAAAGAAATTATTTCTGCCAACCTTAGTTTTATAATCAAATATGTGAAATTAATGCTTTTTTACGTGATTTAACTCCGGTAACACTGAAAAAGGTAGCTTATTTGCTATTCAGCTAGTTGTCAAATGTTACAACATAGTGCAGCAGAAAGGACAGAGAAGATTTACTTTGTGCTCAGTAATAGTTTGTTTGTGCAGAGCAGGGAGAAGAGCGTGCACATCTTGAAGAGAAGCTGGTATTCAAACTGTTACTCAGACTCTGAAAATTGTCCCATCCTTCTGTGGTTATTGCTGTGTGAACAGTTTCCCTGTGCAGTGTGGATGCTCTGGATGCCAATGCACCGACACTGTTAAACAGGTGGAGCAAGCCCCGCTTACCCCTGCACAGCTTGCTTTGTATGTAGGGCTGCTACCTGTAATACCTGTGTTTCTTGTGAGTGAGTTACTTTGAGTTCAGTGGTGAGGTAGTTACTTTTTTTTGCCCTAATTGTTATATGTAAGTTCAAAATCAATGGTTGTTGAATATGACTTCAAATGCATTTTTTTCTCGGCACAGTTTCATTCTTTTTCATGTCTGACATACATATGAATCAGATCTAACCATCTGGTTGAAAACCCATATGTATGTTATCAGCAGTATTATAGAGCAATCTAAAGGTTTGTTTCTTCTTGTTGTCTTTGTTTAACCCCAGCCAGCAACTAAGCCCCACACAGCCGCTCGCTCACTCCCCCCTGGTGGGATGGGGGAGAGAATCAGAAGAGCAAAAGTGAGAAAACTCATGGGTTGAGATAAAGACAGTTTAATAGGGAAAGCAAAAGCTGCGCACGCAAGCAAAGCAAAACAAGGAATTCATTCACTACTTCCCATCGGCAGGCAGGTGTTCAGCCATCTCCAGGAAAGCAGGGCTGTATCACGCGTAGCGGTTACTTGGGAAGACAAACACCATCACTCTGAACGTCCCCCCCTTCCTTCTTCTTCCCCCAGCTTTATATGCTGAGCATGACGTCATGTGGTACGGGCTGTCCCTTTGGTCAGCTGGGGTCAGCTGTCCCAGCAGTGTCCCCTCCCAACTTCTTGTGCACTCCCAGCGTCCTCACTGTTGGGGCGGTGTGAGAAGCAGAAAAGGCCTTGACTCTGTGTAGGCGTTTAACTAAAACATCCCTGTGTTATCAACACTGTTTCCAGCACAAATCAAAAACATAGCCCCATACTAGCTACTATGAAGAAAATGAACTTTACCCCAGCTAAAACCAGCACATCTTGATAACTCTTTATGTTTCTGAACACATTTCATTTAGCTGGTATATTAAAGGCAAAGCAGTTGCATCTTTGTCCTGAGATAAAAGTTTCATCTGTTTCTTACTACAGTTACAGCGTTACTGCTAGGAAAAAGTTTTAGATAAATGCTATTTTGATTTAGGAAAGGAAGGGACAAAACAGTACATGGAATTAAAACAGACTCCTGAAGAAAAGTGCAGAGTTCTAATATGCATTTAAGAGTGAGGTTGTTTTAATACCAATGCCATAAGAATAGAATACAAGTATCTAACACAGAAAGTTGAAGTTGTTTTTTTGATGGCACTGAGATTTTACTATGTGCGGGTACACTGAACTGCTGTCTGTGTTGAACAGTTGTATTATTTACCTTGAGCTGCAAATCCAGTTAGACTTAATTCCCCTTTTACAACTGTTTTGTATAATAATCTTTTCGGTTGCCTCACTTAATAGTTATTTCTCATTATCTTCACAAATTCTGGAGAATTTTGAACTCTACTTTTTGCCTTGATTTTTGGTATGCTAAAAGTGCAAATGAAACAGTATTCTAATATATTGTTAATCCGTAACCACAAGTATAACTTCTGCAAATGACTGTCTTTGTCTAAGCTTGACTGAATAATTTCCATTCAGTTCTGCATTTATGGGCTCATTTGTTTAGTAACAGCAAGATATTCAGTTCCTCGTTTATGTTACTGTATCATATAGTCATGCAGTTTTGAGTATGATTAAAGTACTAATGAAATGAAAATAATAAAACTACATATAAAACTACATATATCAGATTGTTAACATTTCATAGGTCTAAAATGCACAAGTCTAAAATCCAGTACATGCATTTTACAGTTCTTTTACAATTGCTTTTTCTCTATTAACAGATTATTTTTTTTTTAAAATAGAGACTCACAGGACAGCAGCAGGAGATAAAAAACTTAATACAGAGCAAAATTGCTGTGGATGAGGAAAATGCCCATTTGAAGAATGAATTCAGTAACTTGAACCAGAAATTTAAAGATAAAAGCCAAGAACTTAAGGTATATTGACTTGTACATGGTTTCATAAGACTGTAGCTTTGAAGCAGTTCTTTAAGCAATGTCAGCCTTTGTGGCACAGAAAGTGACAAGCTTGGAGAAAAAATTGCCTTAGGCCTTGCTGTACCTTACCGTTTTCTCACGTACTGACTCCGAGGAAGATGCTTTAAAGCCAAGAATCCAAGCTTTATAACTTTCAGATAAATAGTTAATGATGGAAATGGAGCAAAGAAAGTAGGAGTGTGAAGATGTGGCTTCTTGTAATTAGATTCTGATGGGACTGGCATTATTAATTGATAAAGCCGAGGTCTGGGAGGATATGTCTGTGTGGGTCTCAAAAATAGCTGGGGACAGCATCAAAGGCAGCTTGATCAATTAATGGGCTCTTTGCAAATGTGTACTCATCAAAGCTGTCATCCAGCTAAAAAATATGACCCTTCCACCTGCATGAAAGAGGCCAATAAAAGTACACAGGTGACCTTGGCCATCAAATATAGAAGAAGCTGCTGTGAGGGTAAAACTGCACAGTTTATATTTGCTGATTAGTTCTCACTTTTTTTGTTTATCGGCCCTTGTGGTACTGTTCTACAGGACACTGAGGAGTGTGCACAGAAGAAGGAAGAGCAAAACAGACTGGTTATAAAAAACCTGGAGGAGGAAAATAAGGGATTAAATACATGCTGTGCTGACCTGCTAAATGACCTGGAGAAACTGAGGAAGCAGGAGGCACAATGGAAAACAGAAAAATCTGGCAATGATGCCCAAATAAAGGTACAAAGTGGAATGGACTCCTGGATGTTATTTCAGAATTAACTTCTCCAGACGTTTGCACTACAAGTTATTTTCTTTAAATAACATGTTATATATTCAAATCTACCAGTGGGGACTTGCATTCATTTACATTCCTTCACTTAAGACCCACAGCTTTTTAAAAATTGATGTTGCAAAGCAGGAATCTGACTTCAAATAGTCATCTTAAAATGTAATCATTAAAAAATAAAAGATACTGTATTTTAAGATAAAATATATATATGTGAAATAGTAAAAGTTTAAAAGTATTATCATTCACAATTTTTTTGCAATGTATAATTTACTTACCTATAATTTGATTGCAGTAGACTTGATATTTGTTGTTTTAGAAGAACGGTTTAAAACTTTAACTGCAGTTTCGAATAAATTGTGTCCTAGCCTCCAGAGGGCTCCACTCTGTGAGAGGCCTTATTATTGCATATAATATATTAAAAAGTTCTTTTCACTGTTTTTGATAAAAAGAAGAGGGAAATAATTGAATACGTTGTATTTTTTATTTAAATGATACTTTGTCTGGTTTGCTGGTGAAAATTGGCAAGTTTTTTTTAAATTCCTGTGAGAAATAGGCCACAAACATGGTATCAAAGTGTTTGATGGTTGCATATATACACGCCTATTTAGTGGATTCTTTTTATTTACATGGCTAATGAACACTTATAATGCTGTGCTCTTTTACACTATCAAAGTACCTGACCTTCTGGTATATTCAATGTAGTAACTATCTAATCAGCATCTTGCCCAGAAACATCTTTTTTCCTCCACCAACAATTCAGTGGTTTTGGTGACACTTCTGGTTGTTGTGCTGATGGAAACCCTTTGTAAAGATCTTCATTCAGATCTGTTAACATGGGAAGTAAAGTTCTTGCAAATTGAGGCCTTTGGAGTGGTTATGATGAAAGGATCATAGGATTCCCAGGAGAGCAAATGGTTTGTTGATGCTTGGGGGAGAAAATCTAGTGTGTACTAAACTGATTTAATAATTTTCAAGTTGTCAAATGTAGTGTTTGTAATATTGGATAAATTATTGAAAATCATTATTACCCACACCTTCAATGAAAACAGAAAGATTTTTAGAATGATTTTTAGAATAATTTTTAGTGTATCTTTCTTCCTGGCTGATAAAGCATGCTCAAGAGAGAAAGGTGCATCACAGCCCTGCGAATCCAGGGATGGGAGTAACTAGTGTCGGTGTTTCAGAGTGAGGTCACAAGCAGGTCAAGGTGGTGTCTAGAGGGTGACAGAGGTAACTTCTTGAGATGGGTATTCCATGAGCCAACCAGGAATGACAGAAGGCTGGATGCAGTGTTCACAAACAAGGAAAAACGGGTTAAGGAAATAATAATCAGTGACAGCCTTAGCCATGAAATTGTGAAGACCAAGATCCTGAGAAGATAAAGGAAGGAGAGTAGCACAGTACAGACCTGGAATTAAGGAGGAGAGTCTTCAGTTTGTTCAGGGAAGTGGTAGGTGGAATCCCATAAGAAGCATCACTGAAAGGTAAAAGAGCTTAGGAAAATTATCAAGTCTTTAAAGACAGCTTCCTCCAAGCCCAAGTATGGTCCACACTGATACTCAGGAAAACAGGAGACCAGCTTGGCTAAACAGAATTAATCACCAAACTCCGCTGTAGGGTGGGGGTGGAAAGCAGTGTTGGGCTATCTCCATCATTAGAGGTTTCAATCCGTGATTTTGTAAAGCCCTGAGCAGCCCGGTTGGAGCCCCTGGCTGAACCTGCTTTAGGCAGGGTCTGTGACTGGAGACCTCGCCAGGTCCCCGCCAGCCTGCATGTGTCCGTGGGTCTGATGCCCCGGCTTCTGCCACCTTTTTTTTTTTTTTTAACTTTCCTCTGGCTTCTGTGATACCCGTCTTTTGCCCCCTTTTTTTTTTTTTTTTAACTTTCCTCTGGCTTCTGTGATACTAGACAAGTGACTATACTCCTTTGCTAGTTAGATGGAGTTAGATGAAGTTGTTTATCTCATGAGACTATTGCAAGGATTGAGAAGCATATTAAAAATACTGTCTGCAAGAGGGAAATACCATATTTGACCTTTAGGAAGTAGTGATATGTTGTCTCATTATTTTTTATCAGTATTTTGTAAAATAAGAATTTGTAAAAACACAAAGTTATTCTTGTAGTTCATCACTGTTTTTACATAAACTCTTCCGTAAATATTTGCTTGAAAATTTAATTTTCAGTTTGAGTTAGTTTCTCTGTTCCTGACATTCCCCATTCCTATTACTCGACACCCGAGAATCAATATTGAATGCCAGATTAGCTCTTAACAGGATGCTTATAAACAATAAAGAATAATAATTTCCTTATTCACAAAGGCCAAGTACAACATTATCACACTACATGATATTCGGCTGTAGGTGATGTTCTAATATATACACCCCAATATAACATGTCCCTGAAATGCTTTTAAAAAGTAATTTATGAGTAAATTCAATAATGGAATTGTATTGTTGTTCTCAAGTGATTGTAAAAATGGTTAAAGATAAAAATAATTTTAATTCAGAAATTATATCCCCTTCTGAAAGTCAGTTCTGCCTCTCAGCCTTGAATTTGGGACTTGAACCAGCATCTCTTTTTGTACGTGTTTTTTGGTAATAAACACTATATTTAACAATGTTGTAGATGATGTATAAGACACTATTCATGTTAATCTCCTATATTTGTGGAAGAATAAAATGAAACCTTATCAATGTAAGCTACCCCAACATTGTTTTTAAAATGTGTATTAGATGATAGAAAATATCAGATTCTTCTTTTGGAAAAGTGGCCCTCTGATCAGAGACTGAGCTAAGTGTTACTAGCCCATTCTTTTTCAGTCTTTAAACCATTTTCTGTGCAGAAAAGTGTCGCTTGTCACTTTCAAAGACTGGTTGTTTCCAGACCTACTATAAGCTGAATTGGGGTATAAAATTCCACTTTTTAAAATTTAGAGAAAAAGCTTCTATGGCTAGTTTGTCCATTTAAGAAATATTTCTTTAAAGATCTGTCATATTAGCCAAATCCGAGTGAGGCAGAAAACGGGAACAGACCTGATAACAGGAAGAGACTTGATGAGATGGCTAAAAGGGTGGCAATTATGTTTTATTGTTTGTCTTTCCCATATAAATAATGTATAGTGTACAAAAAATTAACATAGGGTTTTGCTTTCTGCCTTAAAGTAGTTATTGCAAATTACTCTTCTATGCTTCCCAGGGCTTGTATGAGCTTTCTCTATCTCCTGAAAGTGCACAAGTGGAAAAGCTGTCAATCAGCCACCTTATGCATGGATGAGTCTCTATATTTAAGAATGAATTAGGTTGTTTGAGTTATTTTATTGTTCTTTTGGTGGAGGTTACTTAAGTTATTGTTTAATAATAACAAGAATGTGTATTTTCCCAAACTCAGACAGTTACAAAAGGCTTTGTGTGTAGACAGAAAAAATGTCAGACTGGCAGATTTTAAGTGGAGGTGACCTAAAAGGTAGTGGAGTTGCTTACTGGTTGGTTTTTTTGGGCTTTTTTTGTTGTTGTTGTTTTTTTTGTTTGTTTGTTTGTTTTTTTCTGGTTGGCAAAGTACTTTTTAAAGTTCCTAAATTCTGAAGGTGGGAGCTTTTAAAGACACAGAGAGGTGTTCTCTTTTAAAATGAAACATGCTGAGAAACAGCCATCTCTGGTCAAGAAGAGCCTGGGATTTTAGTTCCACTGAAAAATGAGAGTCCTACTGAGGTGGGACCTTGAAAAAATACTCTCACTTCTGTCATAATACATAACAAGAAAAAACATGAAAACAAAGCTACTGTATTTGAAAGTGACTTTCTCAGGGTTTGAATCTACAAATAACAAAACCTTAGTGTTAATTCACAGTGAGTCCATAATCTGTGCACAGCTATGCTGTCTCATGCCTTGTCTTGTGTTAGGCTTTTCATGTTTGAAGTTCTTTTAAATTCACCTTTTCTCTGGTTTTTCTGAGTTTATAGTTCTTGGGCTTGAAGTGATCAAAATATTTCTGTAATGTTTTACCTTAAATTATTATTCTGCTATTTATCTTAATTTCATTTTAGTTAGGATCACCTATTTTCATGGCTAGAAATAATGACTAGACTAATTTTTTTGTGCTTGACTTTCAGTACTGTTATAAAGAACTATCGTATCATTTACTGTGTCTTGTATTTTTCTCTAAAATAAGCATTTTCTTCCTTGTATAACTGAATTATTAGATGTTTTGACTTACTGTATTTTAAATAGCACTTACTTTGCTTTAATATGCTTTAAAAGATTGAATTCTAAACTGTTTAGAATGTACAATTGAAATTATCTTTAATTTGAAAATCAGGTTTAGGAGAATTTATATTTAGCAAACTTTCAGTCTGCATGTTTATGCAATGAAACTACCTCCTCAGCTACTGTATCAACTAAAAGGCAACATAATAAATTCCATGTGATTTTAAAAAAAATGGAGATACTCAGAAATTGAGTGTAAAAGATTATAGGTTATTTCATTATCTTAGATTTCTGACTTACATACAAAAGCTCTACTGAAAGCCTCAATATACGATATTTCAGTATATAAGCTATTTGTATAACCAGTCCCTCCTTGCCCCTTTTTTCATGTTTTGCTCTTTCAGTAAGGCTTCTGATTTCCAAAAGAAGTCAAGATTTTAAAATCAGTTCAAAAGGTTGAACTGATTAATTTGTTAGTTGAAATCAAAATCTGAAATCGCGTATGTCGCAAATGGGGTGAAGTACTGAAAGATACTTCTTTCATGTTTTTAAATTCTACCGTTGTGTAACTTCTGAAGTTGTATCTATGACAAAATCATTTGTTAGTTATTCTTTGTATTGTACCCTGCAATGGAGGATGGGAACTTGAGCGTTGGTAAGACCAGATTTTTTTTTAATCTCTACCATGAAAAACCTCTGCAACTCTGTAGTTGTTGTGGTGTGAAAGATAGGCAAATAGGATGTATTCATAGAAAATGTGAACTATTATCATTGTTGTTCACATATACAATAACTCTTAGCTGCTATGGGAAAAAAAACAGTGAGGAGAAACCCTAAGATTGTTTGGCTCTAAGTTATAAATACTTCATTACACTTCAACATTCTCATGTGTTGATACAATGAACTGTCTCCTATCATTCTGAAATCTTTTGTCATCTGAGAAAAAATAATTTTTGCTATCCTGCCTTTGAGACTGAATGATGACTCATTAGTCGGGTGCACCAGGAATATAGCCTGAGATTTATCATGAAACAAATAGTTTTCCCACCTCATTCATTCATGAATTTTGCTATTTCCTCACATTAATGTTACTATTATTAATAGGACATGATAATTCTTGTCCAAATTCAAAGAATTTGATGGTAGTACACTTCAGATACATCCAAATATGTATAAGACATTTCTATGCTATTTTAAAGACAGGCAATTAATTATTTGCTTTTCAGTTATAAAAGTGTTTTGATACCTTCAATATTTGAGGTATTGCTGAATGGGAAAAATGTGCATTCCTTTCTTTCTTTAACTAAGTCTCTGTGTAAATGGAGGATAAACTAATATACTGTTGGCAGTGGATTTGGGATGCTGTCCTACTAGGAGGTATTTATTTTAAATTATTGATGAATTCTGGAATATTTGCCTTACTGAGAACAAGTGATTGTGACTGTGAGTAGCATAATACCAAAGCAGGTCTAAGGCCATTGCCACCTTCTGAAACTCTGCTCTAGATATTGCTGTAATATTTCTATTTCCATTCTTGCCTCAAAACATTCTGGGAGAATAGTCATACACAGGCTTCTTAAGGACTGAAGTATTCTTCTGAGCTGCTAAACCTTTAGTAAGGTCACTATGTAGAGACCGAAGTCTTGCCTTGAGTAAGCTGCCTTGCTGCTGTATTTCGCAGATACACCTTCACACTTTGCTGACTGACTTCTATAGGAAGGCTTACTGTAAAAGGCAAGCTGTTGCTTGTTTACATTGTTTTCAACGAGCATTTCCAGAAATTTTCTTGTATGCTCTTCCTTTTCCTGAAGAAACTATTCCTTGCACTGAATTAGAAGTGCAAAAATCAGAGCAGTTTTAACAAGCAGTCTCAAAAATGAATCTGTATCCATGATTCTTAGTTCATGTGTGCTATATTGTGCAGTTGTTGGAGAACTTAAAACAATTAATGTATAGCTATTTTTTGTTAGGAGTAGGTTTTTTCTGTTTGGTTTCTACACAGAAAACAAGGCTTAATCAGTTTAATCAGTTCAGTAGTTAAATAGTGTACTATTGCTTTGCAAAGATTTGATTCAGGATTCTCCTTCCACATGCAGCAAACAAATGAATTCAGGAAAACTTCCTACAGTAAAGAATGGGTGGCCACCTAAAATTTGAAATATACCTTTTTTTTCTGGTATTTCACATTTTTCATATGCACACATGTACATATACCTGTATATATTTGCTTAGACCACAATAAATATATGCATGTATGTATGTGCACATCCATATGTCTATATACGTAGATAACACGCATAGTACATTTTAACTCTTTCTTATACGTTATCTTTAAGACATTTCAAATGCTTTCTTTGCAGAATTTAGAAACTGATTTAGCAGAGGCAAGAGAACAAATGAAAGAGTTGCGCAGTATATGCAGTAACTTGTCATCGCAGGTAGCTGTGAAACAGGAAGAACTCTCCCGAAAGGATTGTGATGTGATCAGAGCTAAGTAAGTATTTCATGATTTCATTACCTTTAAGTCTGAATCTTCTCAAAAAGACTATTGTTCCACTTACAAAGCAGTATCTTGCATTAGAGATATTTTTGTGCAACAGTGTATGTTCATACCATTCTGTTCTGCAAGGTGTAAAGCTTTTGGAAGTCTACCAGTAGATGATAGTTTATGCAGACTCTTTCTGAGAGTCTCTTAGTATATTATTATCAGTTTTTGAGTAGGGATGGACTTCAAAAATTACACTTCTGTCATTAGCATTGGGTCAGAGAACTACCACTGAAAGTAACAAAATACCAATATGATTAGTGACATAAACATTTAATTTGAGAGACTAAATGCCCTAAACTTGGGAAAACTTTAAGCCTAACTTAACTTTTTAATTAGAGTCAAATCTGACGAGTCAGCAGAAGTCTACATAGGCCTGTGCTAAAGGTTTAAAGTGCAGTGATTTAAGCTTTATCTTAGGTCTAGCACACCATTTCTTTACACTGAATCTGTAAGATTAGTGCTGCATTATTTGAGTTGTGGAAAAGAAATGAGGGGTGGAATGAATTATATGAATTGACTAGACTACTGAATTCTTCAAAAGGAAGGTAATGGCAGGTGACAATTGGTAATTTTAAGTGGATTGTCAGGAAATTGTCCATTTTTCACTTCTTTCTTTGAGTCATGCACAGTGTTTATCATTCCTGTGTTAGACAAATAATATTCCCTTCAGTATTACCTCAAACTGTGGTGATGCCTGAAGAGCTGCAGTTGGGATACAGAAATCATTGGTATGGATGCTCCTCTTTGCTTTCCAAGCAGAAATAATTTTACTTAGGAAGTCAGTATCTCAGTCTTTTTCAGAAAAAAATAGAAATATGACTTTTGATGCCTCTAACCTAAATTGGTAGCCTAGTATTTGTTGAAATCTTTACAGGAACAATGATTTCTTGTTTTCATATTTAAAAGCTTTAATAGTTGGGTTTTCAGATGTCAATAAAAATAGGCAAAGTTTAATGGGAAATTTTATTGAAAGAGGCAATCACTGGAATTTGTGGAATTCACCAATGGACTAATAGGCTTTACGATCTTCTGAAATTGGTCTCGGAAATATATATATATGTGTGAGAGGACTAAGGACAGCAAAGAAGACATTTTTAAAGTCAGGTAGTCGAGGTTTGCAAAACCACTGCTTGTTGGTTGCAGTTTAGGATATTGCAGAGTTGGGCAAATCGTTGAACTTAGAATTTCTCAAAATGTATTGTTTGCTATTCACTACAAAACGTCCTCTTAGAATTTGTCACAGATGTCTCATTTAAATATGTAATTAAAATAAGTACTTTTTTGAACATAAGGTTTGAACTTGAGGTAACAAAAAGATGGACAACATACTTATTTTGAAGTGTTTGAAGTCTTTTTCTGTATGTTTTTCCATACAACCAACCTTCTAAATTTATGGAAAAGAGTTTGGCAAACTGATCACGTATGTTTTTCTGTGTGCTCAAATGTTTTCCTTCCTAGATGCTTAACTGGTATTGTAATGAATGACAATATTTTTCCATATCACTAGTACGTGAGTTATACTTGACAGGCTGTATATATCTATGTACTTAATCAGTGTCATTGTAATTCAATGTTTGCTAATCTTTCTTAATGAACTGTCTTTGGCTACAAGTTTCTTGTTGACACTTCTATTATGAAAAAAGAAGGCTTATGCTAAATGGCTTATATAAAATTCACAGTTTCAGGCAGTAGTTTCAGTAGTTAGTAATACAAAGAATTTCAAATATTTTTTTTTTTTGTAGTACAGAATACTGAAGTTTCTCCTTATCTTCTCAAGGTGTCAGCACATAGATAAAAGTATTTTTCTGTTGGTTCTTAATGAAAAAAGTCAAAACAATAAAAGCCTATGTAGACAAAAGCCAAAGTCTTACTTAAGTTAAAGAAAGCAACAACTCCAGAATTAAAGGCAAAAATCTGAGGAGAAAATAAAGTCTTTACAACTTCTCGTTTTCCTAGGCCAAGATCTTAGAACTGTGTTGACTTCATGATTGAAGCATTTCTTTTTTAACTGATTTTTTTTTTTTTTTTTTAGTTATCCTTGTTTAAAACTTAGTCTTATACGAGTATCACACTGAATGCTCAGTTTTCATTTAATGCTGGCAGAAAATTCTTTTGAAAAATAGCGTGGAAAACACCCCATCTCTCTTACTATCTCCAGTTTCCCATCATCATTTTCAAACTTTTGGAGCTGAAAAAGACAATCTAATTTGCAAATCTCTCTGTTCTCCCCACTGCTCTGTCTCTCTCTCCTTGTCTGCTGCCTGCCTGCCTTCCCCACACTCCCCTTTTTTGAAAATAGACCAGAGGCATAGTCATAATTATTAGAAACAAGCTCTGGAAGAAGAAGGGAAAGAAACTGGCTTCCTTCAGTTGGTGTCTTCTTTCATATGCAGTATAGGGAAATCCTGGCTTTATTTTTGCAAAGCACTCTTGATCTCACTGGGTTGAATTTCAAACTCCTAAAGTAGCTGTGAAATGCATTTCCTTGTTATATTTTTCATGTTTGCATTCAGTACAGATTTTCTGGATCTATTTAGAGTCCCTGATAGCCTTTCCATTTTCATGTTCTTGAAGAATATTAAACCTTGCTGTTTGCTTCTGAAGATTAACTCCAATGCATCTCAGCAATTTTTGTTTTAAAATTATGCTAAATGTCAGGATTTAGAACTTTGTGTTTACTGCTGAGTACTTGGTGGTCTGTGTCTCACTGGCAGAAAGCTCTGGAACTCTGAACATCAAACTGGAGAGGTTTGCTTGACTCATGGAGACTTGAGCCTTGCTATCACAGGTATCCAGGAAATACTAAACTGTTTGCGAATATAGTAAGCTCTATTCTAAAATGAATTCGAATTTCTTGCCCCTGTGTTCTTACTGGAAGTGTGTGCTAGGACTTCATTCCTTTGATTAGTTTCTAGTCCAAATCTATCCCTGATCATTTTACAACCACTTCTTTTGTAACTATTACTTTTTTTTTTCTTTCCCCTCGCCCTGCTCCCCCTCCCCTTTCCTTGCTGCTGTTGCTGTTTACCTCCATGCTGTAAATTGTGAGGCAGTAGGATTTCTACTCAGCCCTTATTTTGCTGCTCTGGGATTTTCAGGTTATTCTTTGCTGTGTGCTGTAAACCATTTCATAGTATCAATGCCATTCCCCTGAGAAGCCATAATTCATAGTGCCTGTCACTGTGTTGTATTTCTAAACTACAGGTAATGGAATCTAGAGATTTCCTGAATTACCCCAAACCCTCTTATATTCTCTTGGTAATGGGGGTAGCTGAGGTACTCAGAATGCCAGCATATTCACCAAAACTGTGGTAGTGAAACAAAGCCAACAACATCACCTGAAGTGGTGGATGTGATGAACATTAACTCTATTTGCAGTTATATAGCTTCTGGAGTGACAGTAGCTATTAATTTCATTTACATCTCTGGGAAGCCACAGTTTACTCTTAAACTGTTGGTATGTGCAGGACATAAAGGTTTTATTTAATATTATCCTGTAAGGATAGGAGGAAACTTTAGTTCACACTCTTGTCAGCTGTGAGTGCCAGAGCGCTCTCTACCCATACTAAACAATAGTATGACTCTTAAGTATTGTTATTGGCAGGACAAGGTGTAAAATTTTTGAGTCTTGCTGCAGTCCAGTTTGTAGTGTCTTCATGTAATGAAACGTTGCAATGTTTAAAGCCAAATCTACTAAGGTTGTGGTAATCTTACTTTAGTGGCCGAAATGATTTAGTTATGCTCTTCTATTTTGACTTGAGAAAAACCTGATGATTTCTCATAGCAGGCTCTTTCTTGTGACTTGAAGAGCGCAGCTCACTTTTTATAAATTTCTTCGTTTCCCATTGTATGGTCTTAAGGTATTAGATTAGAGACAGAGAGATGGTTTTTTTCTCAGTAATATCTGGTGACTTCAATGTTTGTTTAGAGTGTCTAGTATATTGAAACATTTTATCAATATGTGCTTATATTTGTATATAGATATCCTACTTGTATGCATACATGTACACATCCACATAACTTATATATTTTACATATATATATATCTACATATCTGTGTATGCATGTATAGATGCATATATACATACATATATATGGGTGTGTATATAGGCACATATATTTTAAATGCCAGTCATTACCTTTGTTACATCCAATTTGCAATTTTTGATTATTTCTTCTGTTACATGCTCGCCTGAGAGTGTCATTTTACTTAGGACTTGACATCCTTATCCTGCTGCAGTGACAGGCAGGTGTCTCTCTTGTAGAGTGCTTAGTAGTTTGCTGATTTGAGTAAGCATATTAATAGATATTTTGATCAGAAATTCATTTTTATGTTGTAGCTGTTTTTCTGATTATCATGGGGTTGATTTTGTATACTCTCTTTGAGCACGCTGCAAGCAAATTAGTAACAGAATCACACAGAATCACTGAGTGGCTGAGGCTGGCAGACACCTCTGGAGATTGTGTAGTCCCGCTGCTCCAGCAGGTCCAGCCCTCTGCTCGAGCAGTATCAGCTACAGCAGGCTGCCCGGGGTGGTGTCCAGTCGAGTTCGTGTATGTCCAAGAACGGAGAATCCGCAGCCTCTCTGGGTGGCTTCTTTCAGTGTTTGGCTACTCTTACAGGATAAAAACATTTTTCTTATGTTTAACTGGAATTTCATGTGTTTTATATTTGTGCTTATTGCCTCTTTACCACTGAGAAGAGTCTGTCTGCATCTTATTTATAGACTCCCATCAGATATTTATACATGTTGATAATATCCCCCTGAGCTTTCCCTTCCCCTTCTGAACAGTCTCAGCTTTTCCAGCCTCTCTCTATGTATGGCAGATGCTCCAATACTTTCATCATCTTTGTGGTCCTTGATTGGACTTCCTCCTGTATGTCCATGTCTCTCTTGTACTGGGGAGCCCAGAACTGGACAGAGCACCAAGATTTGTCCTACCACTTCTGAACAGAGGGGAAGGATCACCTCTCTCCCCCTGTTGGCAACGCTCTTCTCAGTGCAGCTCAGGATGTCATTGGCCTTTGCCACAAGGGCACATTACTGGCTCATGGTCAACCTGGTGTCTGCCAGGATCCCCAGGGCATTTTTTGACAAGCTGCTTTCCAGCTGGTCAGTACCCAGCCTGTGCTAGTATATGGGGTTATTACTCCCCAGGGGCAATAATTTGCACTTCACTTTGTTGAACTTCATAAGGTTCCTGTCAGCCCATTTGTCCAGCCTGTTGAGGTCCCTCTGAATGGCAGCACAAACATCTGGTGAAACAACCGCTGCCCCCAGTTTTGTGTCATCAGCAAACTTGCTAACGGTGCACTCTGTCCCATTGTGCAGGTCATTAATGAAGATGTTAAAAAGTATTGGCCCCAATGTTAGCCCCTAGGATACTCCACTAGTGCCTGGCCTTCAACTGTGACGCTGATCACAACTCTTTAAGCCCGGTACCTCAGCCAGGTTCAAGCCCACCTTACTGTCCACTTATCTAGCCTATACCTCATCAGTCTGTCTATGAGCATTTTGTGGGAGACAGTGTCAAAAGCCTTACTCCAGTCAAGATAAACAACATCCACTGCTCTCCCCTCATCCACTGAGCTAGTCATTTCATCAGAGAAAGCTGTCAGGTCGGTTAAGCATCATTTCCTCTTTGTAAATTCATGGTGACTACTCCCAATTCATGATGATCCTACTAAAGGATCTTCTTGTCCTTTATTTGGTCCATCACCTTCCCAGGGATTAAGGTGAGGCTGACTGCTGTAGCTTCCCAGATCCTGCTTCTTGAACATAAGTGTGACATGCTTTCTTCCAGTCCTCAGGAACCTCCCCTGATAGCCATGACCCTTCAAAGATTATTGACCCTCTCTCAGCACTCATAGGTGCATCACATCAAGTCCCATGGACATGTGTATGTCCAGTTTGTTTAAATGTTCCCTGATCTGATCCTCCTCCACTGAGACAGTCCCTGAGTCACAGCGACCTGGGATTGCTGGAGGCAAGTGTTACCTTTAAAGACAGAGCTGAAGAAGGCATTGAGTGCTGTGGCTTTTTTACATCCTTTGCTACCAGAGGCCCTGCTGTTTTCAGCAGTAAGCCCACTTTATCCCTTGTCGTCATTTTGCTGCTAATGTACTTACAGAAACCTCTTGTTGCCCTTCATGTCCCTCACCATATTCTGGTGGGCAGAGCGTTAGAGAACACATAACACTGTGCATTCTCAGGTGACAGACACAGATAGCTGAATTGATGTTTGCATAAAAATTAAAGAGCAGCAGTATAGCAGAGCAGTTTTGGCAACAGTTACTGCCCACATTTCCAACAGTATCTGAGGATTCAACGTTATCCCATGTTTTTCCGTTCCACAACAAAATGAAGATCTGATTGGAGGACCTGTGCAAAATTAATATAATCCGTGTTGTAACTGCAGTGCAAAGATGTGTCATTTTCTAGTGTAAACTCACAGTCAGGGAAATGAAACAAGTGCTTGTTTGGAAGCCTGTTGTACAAGGTGTCGGAAAGCGCTAATATATCACTGTGTCCTTATTTCTGCTGCTATGCTTGTGAACAGAATTCAAACAGTATATACGAAGTACATACTGCAGTTGTACTTTGGTTTTGTTACATAAAGAGTCCTTAATGCACCTCTACTGCTATTAATTTTGAGGAGCTACTTTACATCTCATTGAGAACAGCAGGACCTAAATACTGTTAAGTAAGCATGTCCTTAAGTGTTCTCCTGTATTGGCTTGTTAACAGGCTTTTTTAAACAGTACTTTTTTAACAACAT
The DNA here is from genome assembly GCF_000690835.1 of Fulmarus glacialis. NCBI lineage: Eukaryota > Metazoa > Chordata > Aves > Procellariiformes > Procellariidae > Fulmarus > Fulmarus glacialis. Next base: position 18,015 of record NW_009221337.1, on the reverse strand, counting down.
TAAGTTGTCTGACTGTGCTATTGTAATTTCAATTTTTATATAATTATTCAGATGTTGTACCTTTAGTGAATAATCAACATATGTGGCACAGGTCTTAAGAAATGTTTTTTGGAAAGTTGCCTTAAAATGGTTTCTTTGTCATTCTGCGGTTTCTCAGGAAAACACAACAAAGTTGGTATTGCTGCTTACCTTTTGTATGGTAATCTTTGACTGGACATCTCCTGCAGTATTATAAAAATATAATGATAACTCTTGTTGTTAATGATAATTCTAGGCACAGAGAAGTCACATATGTGTTGGAGCTTACCAAGAAAATTGTTTGAGGAAGCAGGGAAGAAAATTAGTTGGAGTGATAAACTGTATTTCAGTATCTGTATGTAATAATAGTGTGAAATGTGCTTGTGAATTAAACAGGGAATTAAGTAGAAGATATATAAAAAGAGATTAATGGAGTCATCTGAACTATTAACATATGTTACAGAAGTTTTTAATCATTGTTTATAATAAGTAAGAGTTACTGATCTTCGTTTCTGCCTTAATTTATAAACAGTACAGTAAAATTCTCAAGCAGACTGATTATACTAGATCTATCCTATGGTTTCATTACAACATGATTCCTATTATTCTGTTTATAGAGCTTTTATTGTTATGTCATATAATACACACTAAAGTTTACTTACTTTGCTTATGGTTTTTGCAGTATGCTGTACCTGCAGACAAAAAGTAATTTATCAGCAGACATACTTCGTGTGTCTAGGGAGTAGATGCATTTCAGAAAAGAGACTTGCATTACACATACTCTGCAAGTTAAGAAAAACTTTTATCTTTTTTCTGATGGTTCTAGTTAAAAAAAAAAAGATTAAACTTATTTTACAGTCCATATGTTCTAAATATTTTACATTTTGACACTTACTGCTAAAGAGTTAACTGAATATTGATTAGAAAGTGTTGATGCAGTAGTGAAAATCCATTTATTTTAGAGCAGTTAGAGCGTTAGAGGGAAATTGAAAAGCATTCCATTTTGAAACTTAACTGTTTTGTAGATATTTCACAAAAGTATGTGATAAATATTTTATATGTAACTTCTGGTGTTTATAAGGCAATTGACAGAAAAATAAATGAAAATAGGAAGCTCATTATCTACAATAAAATTATTTGAGCACAATTGTTTAATGGAGGTCATTGTTGTTCTTTTTCTTAATTTCTCTTTATTGCTTGTTTTGCACAGGAAGGAGTTACAGGAGCTGCAGAATCTTTACAGACAAAACGTTAAACATACAGCACAGCAGGCTGAGCTGATAAAGCAGCTTCAGGCTCTCAATACTGATACACAAAAAGTACTGAAAGACCAAGAAGACGCTCACATAGCTGAAACAACATCATATCAAAAAGTATGTCATTCTGCTTTATGATCACAGGGTTCATTTTAATATCCAGCTGTACAATATCAATGGACGGAGTAATCAAAGCACTGTGTAGTGTTGCATCCTTTAGATCTCTGGATCTTTATTGTACCAAAATATGGTTGGCAGAGTAACAGAGTTTATTGGCCTAATTACATCCCAGCATATATGGCCCCTTGCTTACATTGAATTGTGAGCCTTAAAAATCGAGATTTATTTGCATCTGAGGAAAAGTAGGGGTGAATTGCCAAGCATATAAATTTTTTTATGTAATTTTGTGTTATCAATGTTTTTCTTTTTATTCCCCTCCTAGAGCTTTCAATTACTAAATTCTCCAATTTTTTTTTTGATAATTTAGGAGAGGAAATTCCTTTCATTTGTAAATAATGTATATATGTGACTCTCAAACAATTTTACTGGTTTAAGATGCAAAAACCTGCTCTCTCAAAATTAACTGGAAAAAATGTTGCCATATCGCTTTTTAAATGGATAACTAATTCAAAAATTTTTACCTATATTTACATTTACAGAACTGATTCATATTTTTGATGAATGCAAGAAAAATGGTAACCCTGAAGAGCTGTCACATGTACACTACTCAGAACTTCTCCTTTTCAGTGTAACAAATTATATGGATGTGTTTTTCAGTCTGTAAGAAATACAGAAGATATGTTTCCTTCCTTTTTAGAAACATTGAGAAGGCAGAAGACAAGGAAGAACTTGTATATACAACTTTCATGTACCCTCTACCAGTCTTGGAACTGTTTTCTCAAATTGTGTTCTGTCAGTGCTTTTTCAAAAACTGTTTCCCTTTATCATCTTACTTAGAGTATGCAGTGTGTGATAAAATTGTGAAGCTGGGCCTGTGTCAAGCGAGAATCAGTACTGGGTTTCTAAAGATGTGCTTGGCTAACATTTTATAGCACATGGTGCCCAGCACACTCTTGTGTACTTAACTCTGCGCAAGTTCGTCGTTGACTGCAGTGGTGATAGACATTAAGTCTGTCTTATGTAGACATTCACTAGTACCCCAGCCAAGCTACAGGTAGACTTCCATCAAAGTTGTTCAGGACATGTACAAGGCGGGGGGAGTTCTACCTATCTGGGGCAAGACAAAGTAAATTACAGAATTTAAAAAAAAACCCAGCCACCGAATGTAGGTATCAGGAGTTGATATTTCTTTCATTTTTCATTCTCCAGTCAATGCTTCTATAGGTGCTAAAGGTATCCTTTGAGTCACTCAAAAAAAAAAAAAAAAAAATTGCACAAGTGAAGAGAATATGAACTCTCTTTATTAGTGTTTGTAAGACAATATTCTTCCAGACTAGTTCTACAACATATGAAAGGAAATAAAACTTGGTTTTCATAAGACTGTTTTAAAGCATGACAAAACTCTTTTTAAAGCTCACTTTACCTTGCATAATAGTGA
>NW_009221337.1:0-15156 GCF_000690835.1 Fulmarus glacialis | reverse complement strand
AAAGAGTTTAACCTGTCCTATGAGGGGAGACCTCATCGCGCTCTACAACTACCTGAAAGGAGGTTGTGGCGAGGTGGGGGTTGGTCTCTTCTCCCAAGTAACAAGCGATAGGACGAGAGGAGATGGCCTCAAGTTGCGCCAAGGGAGGTTTAGACTGGACATTAGGAAAAACTTCTTTGCTGAAAGAGTGGTCAGGCCTTGGAACAGGCTGCCCAGGGAAGTGGTGGAGTCACCATCCCTGGAGGTATTTAAAAGACATGTAGATGAGGCGCTTAGGGACATGGTTTAGTGGGCATGGTGGTGTTGGGTTGACGGTTGGACTTGATGATCTTAGAGGTCTTTTCCAACCTTAATGATTCTATGATTCTATGATTCTATGAAAAATAATTTTGCTATTGTAAGTTCTTTATGTGTTATGGAAGATTAATGTGTTGTATGGCTACAGAGGCAAGCCGCTTCTAAACTGGGCTTGACTCAAAATTCAGGATTGCTTCAGAAAGCTGGTTCACAGTCCTTGGTCTGTCTTAGCAGGACTTAAGACTTCTGCTTAGCTGATCATACAACAAAAACGAGAATAGTGTGGTTTTGAAGATTAACCCTTTTTTTTTTAATAGCTGCCAAATACTTCAACTCACAGATGACCCTAAAATTTGCTGGTTTGGAGGTGTTGAATTCAATATTCTTACAACATGGAGCAGTTAGATTTGCCTCTTAAACCAGCAAAAGCTAACTCAAATATTCTGACAAATTACTATTGTGGAAGTGGTAAGCTGTCTTTTTGTAAAATATCAAGATATCTAATGCACCTGGAAAAAATTTGTTCTTTTTGTTTTTTATAAAAATATGTTAAAAAAAGAGTAAAAAAAAAAAACCACCTGTTAAAAAAAAAAGTAAAAAACAAAAAGTAAAAAAAAAAAGTTACGTTCCCTAAGTCAGAGTGGAATAGATCTAATAATGTGTGTGGCAAATGGAGTTAAGAGAACGTCACAGGGGTAAAGGAGTTCCTTTATCATGACAATCCTGTTCTATACTTCTGATTAGAAGATATATAAATATCTGTATAAATAGGTGTATAAAATACCCAACTGTAATTGCATTGTAACGTGCATTTTCCAAATCACAAGATATGCGGTCCTACTGAAGTCACAGCTAGGCCTTTGGAAAACTCAGCATCTATAAAAATAATACAAATGCCTATATTTCCCTTGAATGAGAAAGGCAAACTATTGCAGACAAATGTGTGTTCTGTTTGTCTTCTATGCATTAATAATATGCAGGCTGCAACAGCTAGATAAGGATGTGTCAGCTATTCCATAGACATATTCACAAAGGAGTATTTTCCTACAGCTCCGAATGGCATGGAGCCTATCAGTGTGTGCATCCTATGATATATTGTCCCCTACAGCAAGATCAGTGACCTCTCTGTTAGTGGTCAGATAGGCAGTATATGCTATAGCTTAGGCGATGTGGTTGGCTCACATATTCCAAGTTTATCTTAACAGTCTACCATTTAGGAAGAACTGCTCTTTGTGCTGATGTTAATGTGTAGTACAAAACAGTAGACTGAATGAAAGAAAAAACATTTCTGATAAACCAGATCAAGGTTATGAACTTGCATTGGATTCTGCGTAAATCCACTGAGGATCACAAATTCTCTTCCAAGTCTAGCTGTAGTGGGCAGCATATGAAGCATGCATGAAGATCTGTAATCTGTTTTATTCAGTTGCGTTGACTTGGCATACTGCTACCTTTTTTCTTCTTTAAGTACAAATTTTAAGGGTGCTGTGTTCTACAATAACTCCTTTACGTTAGAGCGTTTATGGAAACAAATGGGTATCTATTTCACATTGCATCTATAGTTCTCATTCTCAAGGATAGGGAATATTTTGCTAAAACGTATAGCATCTGTTTTAGTGATCCCAGATGCCCTGGGGACTTCATTCCTGTGTTGGATTTAATGAGACTCAATAGATTTGTCCTCACCAACAATTTCAAGGTGGAGAGACTTCAATCAATACTAGGGATAATAAGACAAGGAGAGATTCTGAACTCCTTAGCTAGCTTATCACAGTTTTCTGAAATTTACAATTTAGGGACTTTGTTTTTATAATGTAGTACTTCCCCTTGATCTGATGTGGCCTTTAGGTTCCTTGTTAATCATACTGATTAAAAATGTCTTAGTGGAAGGCCCTTTTAGTGAAGTGGAAATACTGTTATTGGTCATTAAATAGGAAGTCGTAATTCGTGTCGTGGAACTCAGCTCCTGGAACAACCAAATAGAGAATACTGTGGATAGTGGTACAGTACATGTCCGTGATGAAGAAAAGCATTGCTCAATAGTTAGATTTTTGGCATAATTAGAAAACACATTAAGAGTTTTCAATTATGAGCCGTTGCAGAAGTCTGCATCAAGTAGATTAAAAGTAGATAAAAATAGGATAGCGTCAGATACATTTTCGGATATTGTGGTTAATTATGTGCCTGCAGTTGCCTTTGCTAGTCCTTCTCATGGTGTCAGTGTGTGGAGATAGTTTGCTTTCCTTCAAGCCTGAGAGATTGTAATCAGAATGTCAAGTTACTGGCTTTGCCATCCTAAAGTTATATTTTACTACTTCCAGTCTTTTTTGCGACCGCAACAACTTTTAAGTATAGTTAAAAATCACATAAATGTGTTTTTTTTTAATGTAAACAGCATTAAATTCACAAAATAAAAACTGAAAACATATAAATGTGTAAATGGTAATAACAATGCAGGTTTTCCCTCAAACTGGAATGAAATACGTAAGTTCTTTCATACATGATAAGAGCTGAGAGAAACTGACTGCCCAGTCAAATATACCGAAGCCCACATCAGTAATAAGTGAATCATCATTTTTGTAGTCCACTCCGTCTGTGAAAGCTGTGAGAAACTCAGATCTTTATTAAAGATTATCTCACACTTTAGTTCAAGCTTTGATACTGTTTTCTATTGCTGGGAAGTGTGTTAATTAAGTTAGTCTATTTATTTCTTGTATACCAAACAGCGGCAGAGTTGGTCACATGCTAGCAAATACCAGGTTTTCTCAGGGTGATGTTAAACGCTGCACTCACAGGCGATGATTTTCATGCTTGAAAAACTCTGTACTGACATTCTTAGTGTGCTATAGTTCCTGTATGTAATGGTGTAGATTGGTATCTGCAGAATGCTTAAGTATTTGGAAAAAAAAAGCAGATAATCTATAATTCTAAATCTGTCACTAATGTTTGCAAACCATTGTCTTAATGTTTCTGGCAACAATAATATATTTTTTTAGAGTATGAGAGCTGTAGGTGAAAGAAATTATGTAAACTGGTGAGACAGTGCAAGAGGAGTTGTACATTGAGAAAGGAAGAAAAATCTTAAGATTAAGCTTACTTAAGTGTGTTTTTGAGTAATGCCAATTTTGATCAGAGTTAGAATTATAAGATTTAAATATATCTGAATTTTGTGTATAAACAGTTCAGTCCCACAATAGTGTTTGCAGTATGAATTAGTAACGTTTTTCTGCGTTAGCTAGGACTGGTGTTCTTCACAAGCCTGCTGAATGTTCTCTGACAGTATACTATGTAGAGAGAAGAAATCTATATAGGGTTTGGTAGCATTTCACAGAGAAGTTGTTGCCGATAAATACAGTATTTCTGAGAGAACTGTGTCAAAATTTTTGTATATTCAAAAAAGCAATCCACAAGCCCCACCATTAGATAGCCATATCAACACAAGGAGTTGCACAAAACTGATTAGATGAATGAATACTAGAAGGCTACATTAATGGGGGGTGAGGTGGGGAATCAGTCAGGGAACAGGAAATACTGGATTCATTGAAGTGAATGGACTCATCAGTTTGAATTTTTGCAGTAACACCACTAATAAAAAAGACTGAAATGTCCTTTTCTTTTATGTTCTCTTCCGTTATTTTTGAGAAAGTATATTGCTAAATTACCTATTTTACATGGTTTCCAAAAGAAACATGGTATTTGCGATTATATAGTACCATAAAGTTGAGGAAAGCACATCGTCTCTTTTAGCTCATGCTAGTAACCCTTGCTTGCATCGTCTGATGTTACTCACATCCATTCTGTACTTTCTTTTGTTTTTCTTCTTAACCTCTCACTTGTGTCTGGCATTTTTCTCTTGTATCATAGGTAAGCTTCATGGTCTGTCATCTTAAAAAAATCACTCTACCTCTCTGCTTTTCCATTTTAAAACTGAACGCCATGAATGTGGTGTATATAGTCTGTCTGGAGTGCCTCTTCAGTGTCACCCTACAGCTCCTCCAGCTGATTTCTGCCCTTACTCTTTTCAAATTCTCTTATATAGCATGATCTTGTAACATGGATTTCTGCGATGGTGCTGTAATAGTTTCCCTTATAGTTTTATTGTGTCTTAATTCAGACTAACTTTTTTTCATTTGTGTCATTACTATATGTTCAATATTACAGTATGTTCAGATTCATTTACTCAGGTCTCCATAATACACTGGTTTTTAGGGTGTGAGCATTTAGATAAAACATTTAACATAGGAGAATATTTGTTTTACACATGGTGTATATAATTGGCTACTGTTGAATTTTAATGGATGGATCTACCTTAGTGTTAGTTCCTCACAGGAGTATACTTTTGAAGGAAGTCTCCCAGATGTCCCCACTTTCTGTGCTTTAGTTGATATCATAGGAAAGTCTGTGCAAGCATTGGCTAAATTCCTTTTGGGTTATGGAACTGAAAATTATTTTGGAACTGGAAAATGTGTCCTAGCTGTTAATTGGCATTCAGTACACAGGAGCAGTCTGAACCTAGTTTAAAATAAATCCTGCACACTTGTATAAAGTTAGTGTTGGTCATTTGTGTCTACCGTTTCACTCTGCAGTTTTTTTCCAGTTGCACTATGATTATGGCTAACATATAATACAATAGGTAGCGTGAGTTAATTATTTAGTTTTACTAGGTTTTGTTGGAATTCCTCAGCTTTCCTTGGTCTGACCTAACTTAATTTTGCCTTAACTTTACCTCACCCCACCATTATCAGGCTGTTAAATATTTTTTATCGCATGTAGGCAGGCTTTAGAGTCACATGTCTTGGCTCTCCTGGAAGTCCTAGCTTCGGTCTGGCATTTTTAGGTTACTTGATGACATTAAGCACACCTATTGTTCTCCTGTTTTAGGTAACTCTTCAAACATCTAGCAAAAAGTGTTTTCTGGTAAAATCAGTTAAATCAATATAAGAAATTGTCAGGGTAGCTGAGAAATACGTGATACTTTATTTTTTGTAATTCAGCTAAGTTACTCTTCCTTCCTGACTGATAAATAATGCTCTTGTGTCATATAGATTAAATTTATTACAGTGTACTGGTTTCAGATACTTTTAATCTTTTTTTATTTGTTTTTAAGTACCTTCACCTGTAACAGTCTATGTTGCCTGTCAGAGAAAGGACAGCTCTAAGGCATTAGAAAGAGATTCTCAAAATACAGTCAGTGCAACAGTTTTTGCAGAGCACAGTCTTGTGTCACTGGCTGTTGCCTTTTTTTTTTCCAACTACTGATTTTCATAAAATGTATAAAGAATGATTTTAAATATTTTCCTTTTTCTTTCTGTCCTGTAAACATAAATACTTTTTTATATCTTTTCTTGGGGATTAAACAATTTCCTGGGTAAATCTCATGTCTTATTGACAATCATGTAAGGTATAACCACTCACTTATGTACAGTCAAGATTTCACTCCTCTTTTTTGTGAAGCTTGCTAGTTCTGAGATAAATAATTTACAATATTTTTTGTCTTTCTTTTGGATTTTCTACTCAATGTTCCATCTTGAGTCCTCTGATCTCCATTTGACGTCTTGTCTCTCTACACCTGACTTTCTGTATCTTTATTAACGGTAGACCTGTTTCACCATGTTGTGCAATTCTGTATGTTCTGGAATGTGCTTACTGCAGTGTGATTAAATGTGGTGCCTCTTCTAAAACAGGGTCAGAAATGAGCAGAAAACCCCAAAGTAATCCCATATAGACATTAATCAGTGCATGGCCATAAATGAAAAGATAGGGAGCCAAATGGAAGTTTGGAAGCTGTTCTAGTTATCTGTGGACAGTAGGTAAAACTATTTATTTTCATACAGATAATTTTCATTTTGAAACTTCCTGATGTTCAATACCTTAAAAAAAAAAAAAAAAAAAAAAGAATCTGAGTCCTATAAACTAGTACACTGGTGTTGTTTAAAAAAATATATAAACCTCAGTGTAAAAAGATGAATGGTGTGAATGTGTTTTTTGCACATAGCTTTTAGCTAGTTTTATACTTGAAGTATATATGTTTTGTTATTGCTGTTTTCAAAGCAGGAAAGGTTGGAAAAGTTTATGCAAGTAAAAAGACAGGCTATTTGTCTTGTCCTGACAAATGCTGACTACCAAAAATACCCATTAGCTACATTAGGGGATGTGGCTGCCAGCTAGAAAAAAGCATCATTTTTGATGTTCTCCATTCATCTTACTAGGATGTTACCTTTCATATACTATAATTACAACCACTTAAGTGCTGCTAGTCATAAACCCAGCAAATTGTCATACTAGTATGATCTAGCTAATGAGCTTATATAGTTGTAGTTGGAAGTAACTGTGTCTTGATGTTCCATTTGTTTAGAAGGACATTATCTAAAGATGCATGTTTTTGATAAATGAACTGTTTATTTTCCTGTGAGATACTTACTGATTTCCAGAAGAAATTGGCTAGTCTTGAACTTGCATTTCTAGAGATGATGTAAGCTTTCTTAAATATATAAGAAAGATTCAGTAGGCTCAGAAATTTCAATGTAAAAGTTTAATTTTTAAGACTCAGAGTAATTCGAAATATCAATCTGTCTGGACTTTGAATTTTGCCTGAGAGGCATGATCTCTGATCTGCTTTGGAAATAGGCAAGAAATAATTTACTTTGTCCTAAGCATATTTTGAGAGCCCGTGGAAGTAGAAAATGTTAAGAAGAAGGAAAGGAAGGGAGATTATTGTTTCCAAATTTCTCACAAAGTGTTAGGTAGACCATTTCCAAATCTAAAAGTTATGATTGTTTTTCAAAGGCTTTAACTTCTGAGTGATACAAGCAGACGAAAGGGAGAAAGAAGTGTATCACTTAAAGCTGACAAGACAAAGAGTAAAATGAAGAGTAAAATAATGTTTTTACAAGTAAAGTGATTTGTGTGTCAGTTCCTTGTACTTATAAATATTATTGATAGATTTGGAAATTCTGATTTTCATATTTAATTAGTTTCTTTTGGATGGAATGGCAGAAAGGAATTTTCCAAAGACAACTGTCAGCTACAGAATTACATGCCTTCTACAGATTATTTTATGATAGAATAAATAGTCGGAGGGAATATTGTTTATTTTGGGGAAAAAAAACAATCAAAGGAATGAAGGACTGAAATGAAGAGAGAGAGGACTGTATGCTTAGGTAGTAAAGCTGTAGAGTCCTGTATTTCCTTCAGAATCCGTACTATTGTTTATTCAGATACAGGTTTATTTTTCAAAATGGTTTTTTTTTTTTTTAATAAAAAGCTGATTTTGTTTTAAACAGTTTTCAGATGTTTATATTGAAAAAGTGGTAAAAATGGAGGGATGGGGTGGTTATTAAGTTCTCTTATTCTTGCAAAATAAGTTCTCTTTGTTAGTTAGATGGCATGTACCTCTAGTTATTACTTAGGTGTAATTCTAGAAATTTTTTGTGTGTATGGAATCTCTTCTAAAGCGATTGCAGAATATATACAATATTCTGGTTTCAGCAAGAACAGTTGAGCAACAGCCAGGGATAAGAACTTCTAATATCATCTCTGGGTTTTATAGTTAATGTCAAAAAAATTCCCACAGAATAATTATTTAAACAACAATTTTGTACTTCATACAAAATGCAGTAGGCATTAATGGATTCACTCTATTGCTATCCAAGCTGTATTGAAAATGTTAGTTTTAAACTATCAAACTACTCTATAGAAGACATGGGTGGTATTTGATATTCTTGTTCCTTTAATTTCGTTTCCAGGGCAGATGTTTCAATTTTCTGCCTATTCACAATAAGGGATTTTTTTTTTTCTTTTGTGTTTTCTGTATTTTATATAAACTGTTCAAGAAGTAAAATAAATCCTGATTTTTAGGTGTCCATTTCTATTCATAAATGCTATAAAAAAGCAACTGAAACTGATAATATTCTGATGTAGGTTGTGTTTTTCTGGAAAACTGTCTTTCAAATTTAAAGTTTCGGTGATTGCTACAATCACTATTTTCAAATGTATAGAGTGAGGCAGGAGGACAAGAAGTGTGAAAGACTTGTCAAACGTGAAAAAGAGAGGGTGATCTTTGTGAACAAGTTATTTAAATTATACTTTCTCTCTTCCTGTATTTATATGGCTATCTGCATTGAAGTTGTTTTTAATCCTGTTATTTATCTTCTTCCCTCTCATAGCTTTATAATGAATTGACTTTATGTTTTGAGACTGTTAAAACAAGTGAAATTCAACTGCAGCGAAGCTGTGCCTCTCTTCAGGATCAGTTACTTGGGAAAGATCAAAAGATTTGTCAGTTACAAGAGCAACTTCAGCAGGCTTGTGATGCTTTAAATGCAGTACATCAGAATTCTTCTCCAAAATGTGAAGTTCAGGTGAGCCCACTTCTAGAATAATAAAAGTTGTTTCTTCTTGTTTTAAATTAAGCTTCGGTACCAGACAGTTTTGAAGGAAATTGCAGTTGTTGGGTTTTTTTAAGAAAAACTGTGCAACTATGCTGCTGCAGTAGTGTAAGTATTTCTGCTCTTGCTATTAGAAGATACTTCACAGTTAAATCTGTCCTGTGAAAAAAACTGAGAAATGGTGTCAGTATTCAACAAGACTCTTACTGATATTCTCTAACAAAGACACCAAAATAAAAATAAAACCAAAGTGATTTGGAAAAAGATTCCTAGAAAAAATTGTGAAGTTTCTGCATTTCTTCTGTGAAAATGAAATGTATTGGTTCTGGTTTGTTTCATTGTTCCTCACCATGCAACTAAACTTTAGATCATAGATCTACAGAAAGTATTATGGTGGGGAGAAATATTTGTCTAAAAATTTCTAAGCTTTAGTGTACCATTTGGAAAGCCTCCAACTTTACAAGTGTGCCAGATCTTACACATATGCCCCTGACATTTTCCAAAGGCCAATTTATGACTTAAAGTGAGTTTGAAAGGCTTTGAAATTATCTACCCACAATGGTTTTGTAAACTCTGTTGCTTAGTTTCTTCCATAAATTTGTCAGTGAGATTGACAATGCATTTTTTTTTCCCTTAATTAAGCAGAGAAGGGAAAATAGTTAAGGTGATAATGCTCATTAAATGCAAAACTTCACTTAGCGTGGAAAGGTAAGGTAGATCTGTAATGAAGGATTATATTCATGAGCCCAAAGGAGCTTGAATATTAAAAAATCCCATAGTGTTTAATTCCTCAAAATTTGTGTAAGTAGTAATCTGCTGTAAAACAGAAAAATCACAGAGTGCAGTGTCTCCTGGATGTGTTCATGATGGTCATTCCAGAGTGCATGTTCTAACTTTATTGAGAGTATTACTTAAGTGTTTATCATAAGATTCTTAACCCGTATTTTGTATTATTTTTAAAGTTCCCCTTAATCTAATGATTTGATAATTTTGTTTCAAAAATGGTAAAACACATTCTTTTAAGTCTTTCTTGTGGAGTGTTTACCTCTTGATACATTCTTGACCTTTTTCTGAATCTTAGAAATAATTGGGTTTTTTTCTTTTAGAAGATTTTGGTGGATTTTTTGAAAGGTTATAAATATAAAATTAGTCTCAAGCTGTTTCTGCTCTAAATACAGATCATGGTTTTTGATCATGGTTTTTGAATGCTCAGACTGTATTTCTGAATACATCATTCTACTTTTGTCATCTTGTATTGCTCTGAAGAGTTTTTTGCAGTTTATTTTGTCAGACTACTTAATTTTTTTATCATAAAAGCTTTTATTATATCTCTGGATTATATTTCCTGAGGTTAAGGAGGCCTTTGTTGTCTTTGTGAAGTGATTTTAGAATGCTTTCCTCCAAGTACAACACCTATATTGTCTAACCTGGATATTGTGTGACAGTTTATTATACAATCATGCCATATCCCATGTGGACCTGGTGTAAATATTTGGCATTGGCTTTTGTCTTTATTATCCTGAATAGCTTAGTAGTATTAGAAAATTTTGTTACTACACTAGTCTCCTACCTTTCTATATTTTTTGAACATGTGGGACACCGCAGGTGACTCTTCCCCACTGAGTAAACTAAGCATTTATTGCTATTACTTACTTCTCATAATTAAAGCAATTCTTTAACTGTAACATTTTTTCTCCCCTTAAAATACAGCAGTTGTGTTTCTTTAAGAGCGCCTAGTGTGGAGCTTTGCTGAAATCCATTTCAAATCCAAGTAGACAATTTCACTCAGATCAATTTTGTATACATCTTAAAAGAACTTTAGGAAATTTCTGAGGTTAAAAGTAAGACTATTTTAGAAGCTAGTGACAACCTACAATTGGTGATTCAACTTTTATACTTGATTTCCTTTGAATGTTTTAAATGAATCACATCCAGTGTGGGTGAATTTCTTTTGTTGATTTATTCTATGTCTCCTTCTAGTGGTGTCTGAACTTGAAGTACATTAACCAGTATGCTCCATATAAATTAGGATCCAAATGTGAAGCAGTCCTAAGTTGCTTAATGGTGAACATGGGTGCAAATAATTATTTTCCTGTGGCCTTCTGTTGGCTTTCTGCTATGTTTCCATTTTGATCCTATCTCAGCCTTTTAGACTCTCTGGCACTGTCCCTGTTCCCAATGTATTTGAAGGAGTGTACTTGTCATGATTATTCAGAGAATTTGCTGTTTTGTGAATGTAGGTTCAGTCTGACCTTCTGCAGAAATATATCCGTTGAACATTTATGTCATCTGTCACGAGCTCAGCCACTTATTTACCAATGCCAGTGGAGAAGACATGGTAGGAAGCAAAAGCAGACAACTTATGATAATGAATGTAATATATTTAAATGCAGTGTATGAACCTTCATTTTTCAGTAAATTAATCTTAAACCAGGCTGTGATGGCACAAATGATTAGTGTTACTGAAGCAGCCTCATAGGGAAGGAAACGTGACTAGGTAGAGTCCATAGTTGTTAGGTTTGTAGGAGAACCGAGATGTTAAGCAGTATATGCTTCTGTGCTTAACATGCTTAATATTTTCTCTTGACTAACATTCTTCCATTCTGCTATAGCAAATATCCCAAATTTTGTTGACATGCAGTCTTGCTGTGGTTGAAAGGCCAGAGTATGCCTTTTGGGAATGTATCATAATGCTCATTGTTGGCTGCATTTTAATGACAGCCAACTTTCCCATTACCAACTGTACTATCTTGCGTAAGTGTTAGAAAGGTAATGATTACACAGCTGAGGTTTCTGCAGGGGAAAAAAGTGATTACCTATCATTACTTCCGTGACCTGTTAGATAACCAGAATCCTGGTTATTCATGAAGTTCTGAAGTTAAACGTAATTAAGAGAACCGCCTAACTCATTCTGCTGTTTCTTGACTGCAACATCAGTAGAACAGGATGGATTTGGAATAGAGGCTTAGTTAACAGGACACCAAAGCAATGTAGGCATCTACTAGTTTTCCTGTTACCATTTTTTAAAACAATCTTCCCTAAAAAAAGAAGTTGGTTTAAATGACAGTTGTATTTCTGCTGTAAAGTACTGATTTGTTGAGCGTGTTCAGATTCGTGCCTTGCTGAAAGTTCATCCTGTGGGACATGCTAACAATCTGTTGACAGCACTAATATGTCTTCTTCAGACTTTCACTAGCCAGGAAGATTATACATCAGTGTTGCACATGTTAGCACATACTTTTTCCTGGATTTGAACTTTTCTTGCTGTTGAAATTACATTGTAGTCAGGCAAAAATGAATTTTATATTATTGGCTTTATTAGCAAGAATATCTCTATTTTCTTTCATTAAGGGTAAAATATGCCTTCTTTAATGTTGTAATCTTATTCTAGTCAGTGTGACACTTGTGTTGGTGAGGGCAAACTTTTAGTTGATTTTACCTATTCTGGTAATGTGTGTGATGAAGAACTTAAATCTGCTTTACAGTAAATTTCTATTTACTTCTTAGTATGTGTGCATTCAGCAGCTCTCACATACCTTTTCTCTGATCAGAGACATAAGGCATCTTTGAATTTGGAAGACTTTTTAGTTAGATCTGTGCTCATGCTACACAGTAAAAAATGAACAGAACAAAACCATTTTAAATAGTTTTCAAAACATACGCCTGTGGGGTTTGATTAATTTCATCTCATGTAATTGTTATTTTGGTTCTGTTTCATTATTGGTGTTCATTTTAACTCTGAGATGTATACCATACATTTAGTCATACAGTTAGTGTACTGTAACTATTGCCCATGTGAATGGTAAGTTGCTGAACCGAGGCAGTCATTTCTGTCTTGACTCCTACTTTTCATATGTGTGCAGACATCAAAGACAGTATTAAGAGATGATACTTGATCAAAGAACAGTAATTAACAGACATTTGTTTGTTTTTATTTGTAACTGTAGCATCTGACAGGTATGTGCATTCTACCTAATACAGAATTCACTTGCACTTTTATAATAGTATCGTAATTTCTCATTATGAAGTTTTTAAAAGCAGTCAGAATAGAAAATACCAGTAAAACAATGAAAGACATTGCATACAGGTGTAACTTAAGCTTATTAGAAAAAAAAATGCTGATTTGTAACTAAAATAAAAATTTGAGTTTAGAAAGATTTGTATGAGAAATACATAAATAAAATGTTTCAAGAAAAACTGCATCCATTGTTGCCATGCAAAAATCTTTCAAGTCTTATTATCAGAGTGTGACTTACTGGTTTTCTAACATCAATGTTTCAGTGATTTCAGTTTATTGGGCTTGTATAGTACAGTCTTTAAAATACTGATGTTGATTGAAATATAAATGGTAAAAAATTAGCTGGAGAGGGTAACTCTCATTTATTTTAGTGGTTCTACATTTTGCCCAGTATACTTAGTATTGCAATATGGATATTTAAAGTCCACTTTTGAGGAGGCTTAATTTTCTATTTCTTGTTAATGATACAGCATAACAAGAGGCAGATATCCTGTTCAAAGTATGGTGCTGTAAATTTTGTTCTATAGATTGGGATCATTTCAGTTACCGAAACTAACTCCTAACAAAATGCCTTTTGTATTACACTTATTTAGGCTTTACTCTTAGGAAACTTACCCATTTATTTTATTTGCATTAAAAGTTTCTCGGTCTTGCACCCCCTATGGGTCAAAGCTTGCCACAAATATCTTCCAGTTTTTAGAAATATTCAATTTATTAAAAAAAGTATTGAAATTGATCACAAAGATCTCAAAATATAATTTTTTAAGCAACTAACAAATACTGTAGTGAAAAGGTATTTGTGTAGGACAAGATAATATGAATCACAGTGAACATTTAGGACTATGTAATACTGCAGCACATTGTTTGAGGAAGGCAAAAGACTTTATCACTGTTTGCTTGAAGGCTTGGGCTTTGAAAAAAGTAAAATGGGACTGAAATTGACCAATTTAGGCAACACAATTTACTGAGTAAATAATTAGTCTTTAATGATGGAAAATATCAATAATATTTTTCAAGTGGTTGTATTCCCTTAAGCTGCAAACTATCTGTTATTTGGAGATTATTACCCTTATAATAAAGACAGGTATAGATTATAGCTTGTAAAGTTAAATTTGCTCCATATTTCATACATATTTTTGTAATAGAAAGGTACTGGTATTTTCTGGTGTTTGCAATATACAGACAAGTATAATTTAAACTTTAGATTTAAGATATATGTGACCTTCAATATTAATGATGTCATTTTAATCTTAGTTATATGTTTTATAGCAAGTTTCCTATGGTAGCTTACAGCTAAATACTTTTTTAAAAATTAGTATAAGCATGTCTCTGATTCTTGGTCAAAGAAGTGGTAGTAATTTGTTAGTTTCCAAACATTTTTTTTTAATACCAATGTGTTATGAAACTACACTTAAAGTATCTTATATACGTGTCTTTTAAACAAGGTGGAAAGGAGAAAATACAAGTCTTTGTTGAAGTAGTATTATTATTTTTCTAGAAAGTCTTTGTATTTGAACAGCACAATTCTGGCATAATATAGACACATACAAAGGAGTTTGTACTCTGTGGTTCAGGCCATACCCTTGTCCTCAGAAAAGCTGTGTAGAGGTATAACTGTTAACAAAGTCTGAGAAGCCATTGTTGCTACTGGGATCACAGTATACTAGCACTTGGTCGCCAGAAAGTGCAATTTTAGTTACAGTTGGGTGTGTTTTACTATGACAGTTTGGGACTCCACCTGCAGTGTTGTAGGTGTGCCAGGATGCAGGCATGTGTTGTCTATAAAACAAGGAATAGTGGTTTTGTGCAGCTTTTGAAATTATTTTTAAAAAAAGAAAAGAAATGCAGTGTACTTTAGGAAGGTACTGCATAACTTCTGAAAACTAATGAACATTGTGTTCTGGAGTGTTAAAAGAAGAGAAAGGAAAAACTGAATCCAGTTGTGAAGAATAGTTTAATTTTCAGTTAGTTTGGTTTGACAATCCATTTATCTATTTTCAATGTACAATAATCTGAAAGGACCAAGATGCTGAAAATGTGGGGTTTATAATGGAAAGAGCAACTCAACTTTAACTACTCTATAGTGGCACTATTCATGCCGCTATAATAAAACTTAAGAACGTTTAGTGATTTTTTTTTTTCCTACAATTATTCAAAATTACATTACCCTTACTGAAAACTGAATGGCTTTTAGTGGATTAATTAAACTGTAGCTGGTTTGCCATCTGGGTGCCGCTTGTTTAGCTGCTTTCTCACAGAAAGATTTTTCACTGAATAAAGAATATTTTTTTGTTAGAAGACAGCTGCCAGACAGTAATTTCTAAAATAGAAATGATATATAGACTATTAATTGTTATCAGGTTAAATTTTGGGTTATGCAGAGGAAACTACTTGGACATTTCTTTCCAATTTTCAATTTCTTTCCATTCGTCTCCACACCCCCCCCCCTTCCCG